>NW_020448420.1:815448-863514 GCF_003343035.1 Apteryx rowi | reverse complement strand
TGGAGATATTCAAAATGCGCCTGGATGCAATCCTGTGCAATGTGCTCTAGGTGACCCTGCTTGAGCAGGGGGGTTGGACTAGATGATCTCCAGAGGTCCCTTCCAACCTCAGTGATTCTGTGATTCTGTGATTCTGTGAAAAAAAAGCCATTAACAATCTCTCAAAGTGGTCTACCTAACAGCAAATTTATCCTTACACCAATCAAGGACCAGTTTTCTCACTCTCTCAGATGCTCGCTCTTCAAGCCTGCTTATGAACAGGTGCCTCTCACAATACCAAAGGCCTGTTAGCTTGCAGTATCCAGGTACATTAGAACAACTGCTAAGATTTTAAAAGAACCATCCATGCCCACTAAGAGCTGCAAGAGCACGTCTGTCCAAACGTGGACARAGATAAGAAAACTGATGGCACTTACCTCCGACGCCATTACAGCGAGATGTCATTTCCCAGAGGACCAAAGCCATGGAGTACACATCTGTTTGCTTGAAGGACTCCACGTTCTCTAGGTTCATCCTGGACTCCAGAACCTCAGGGGCCATGTACCTTGCTGTGCCAACCTACAGGAAGGGAGGTAGGAGAGTGCTCAAGAGCTGAAAATGTAATTCATGTTTTAGATTCTGCTGTGACTTGACTTTGGCTTTCATAGAAACTGTGCCATTTGACATGTACCCAACAATGCAGGCTATACTTGCCACAGGTCATATTTTCTGCTGCCAGGGGAATCTTGCATTGTCTTGACTACCAACTTACTTGCACTTCCCTTGGTAAAAACTAAACTCTAAAAAAAAAACCAAACAAAAAAAAAGGAAGCCCTTGGTAGCTTCCTAAACAAATGATTTTGCTACTGACAAGTTTTCTCACGCTTTGGCTGTTCACAGAGATAAACTCTGCTCTTTGGCAGTTGCCGTTTACTGAGTGCCTCTCAGATGAGCATGAAACACATTGTATTCTTTCACGCTGCATATTATAGGGTTAACTATTTCTTTTCATGGTATGTCTTAAAACCAAAGTGGTAAAATGCAGGCCTGGCAGAAGAAAACAAATACACAAATACTGAATGCAGAAGCACACATTTGACCCATTGTGTGAAAAATGCTTCTCATAAAGTTTATACATGTTGAGTGATTTTCAGCAATGATTTTAGCAGCTTTGTTGTGCTCTAGATTATGACCTAATGAGCCATTGGACTGCACTACAGTCATCGCTGTGGAGCCCAGCAGCAAACAGGACTGCAAAAGATTATTTCAGTTATAGGGTCTGCAATTGCAGGCAGCCACATCACAAATGTATAGTCCTGAGGGAGCCCTACAACATCCATTTTACATGCTTCTGCAAACATGTCTTATCACCTCAGGCTCAGGCCAATTGGGAAAAAGTGCCACAAAAAGTGTAATGCACCATAAGAAGACAGCAGGAGAGTTCAAGGACATTGCTTCTGTCATACGACCTTGCAACAGCAGAGAATTCCCTAGTCAAAAATACCCAAAGAGTATTCTTTATAAACAGAGGAAAGCAAAATACCTCTGCAATTGATCCCAAAGATACATTGCTTATAATACAGTCTGTGATGAATTTAAGGCCAAGCTTGTAAGCAACACTCATACAAAGAASAAGCATTTAGGAGGAGGATGTCTCAGCACCACTGAGTACACCAGCATCTCCCTGCCCTACAAAACATGAAAACTCTGCAGCGAAGGCTGTTCCTACCCTCCATCCCTTCTCCAACACACACCTTCTTCCCCAAGCAGATCTTCTCCACAACATGAGAAGGGATACCTGCACACTACGGCCCATAGTCCCCCCTCTCCCAAATCCCACTGATTTTAACAAGAGTTAATGGTGCTCAAATACAGATTCTTAACATTGGCACAAAGTGCCATTCTTTTCTGGCAACATTTCGCACCACCTTTGCAACAGTGAAAATGATTATGTAGCTTTACAGGACAATGGATGACGAAGCCATATAACTGAAAAGTACAATGGGAAACGCAGAGAAAATTTAAAATGACTTCAAGAATGATATCAAGTCAATCACATTTCCTTCCTGCTTAGGATATATCATCTGTTCTTCTCCGTTTCTGTCCTTTTAGATTATTAGGTCTTTGGGTCAAAGATACTTTTCCTGTATCTTTGGAAACTCAAGTCCWGAGTCTCAAAGGCATTTTTAAGTACCTAAACTCCAGCAATTGCTTGCCGCTCTGGAATCTAGATATGCTTTCTTTTTGCAAAGACCAGTCTGCATTTCAGTTCTTACTTCTCCAAAACTTCTAGTGAGGGACCAGCTCTCTTCCTTTGGTATAATAACATTTTGGGGACTTTTTGATCTTTTTTACTGGAGCCCTCATATTTCTCACATGCTGTTAGGAGGTGTTTTGTGGCCTGAGGTGTGTCAGTCAGAGCAGCAGCAGATATCCCTTCTTATCTGACTGAGGAGACCATAAGGTCGCCAATCCTGTTGAGACGAGGAACTGATGGCCTTGCTGGCGCCTACCAGTTCTTTGAACACAATGGGACAAAGGTCCAGATTTATGCACCCACATTAAGGAATGTCAGCAAATATTACCCATCATGGATGGGCAGACCACAAAGATTCTAACGGGGAAAAASATGTTTTCCAGCCAGTCACTAAGGGCACTGGTATTCTATAGTCAATAAAGGCTACCTTTGCATTATATGGAAGTGTAGTTGGGTAAATGGGAAATAAGATGGCTTTGTACTCCAAACATTCTGCCTTGAATATTACCACCTAAGGCTGACCAGAAAAATGAGAAAATATTTTATTTATTTGCTTATTTATTATTTGTGAACCTATATATAATTATACATGGTAATTAAATAGGGATTAATTCACTTAATACATGGTCTGAATTTATAGCACAGGAGTTTTCATCAAAARAGCCAATATTTAGAGATGCACTTGAAGGATTTCATTTTCAAAGCATTCATAAATATCCTCCTGGCATCCCTGTGAAGTAGATGAGTATTATCCATGCTACCTAGTTGAAAAGGCAACAACAGGGCAATTATTTCTATTTGACATTCTTGCATTTGTTTGCATATGGGTAAAGTACCATAATCTTAAACAGGCTTATTTTTGGCCTTTTAAAGGGATGATCTATCTCTCCATTTATCTGCTCACTCCTCCTGGGGACAGAGGACTGACTTCACATATGCTGGGGTACACCAGAAGTGGGTCCACTCACACAAAGCGGTAGTACAGTCAGGCCTGGAAACTGTGGCACAACATCACAATGTGGAGCACATCCTTATCGTATGTGTATGTGCATGGCAGCAGCACTACAAACAGTAGCTRACAAACCCATATGTACTTCAGTGTAAATGTATATAGAGGATGGTTGCACTGTGTATGTATGTGGGTCTCTGATCATAACAAAACTTTCATCACACTGCTGTCACTGTTGTTCTAATGTTAAGTTTAGAGTTTCTTTCTTTATAAACAGTCACATTTATTTCTAACAATTTTAAATAGATAAGGCAGCATGTTATTTTTTCTCCTCTTTTCACCCCAGCAGCTGACACACCAACTGGTATAAAACACATACCTCTTCAAGCTTTTAACTTACCTGTCCACTGTTAGCCAAATCATCCACAGACAGAGAAGGATCCAGCCTCAGGGATAACCCAAAGTCACAGAGACAGCAGGTTAAATCATTTTTCACCAGGATGTTGGAGCTCTTCAGGTCTCTGTGCACGATAGGTGTTTTGGGACGACCACAGGGCGTGTGATCGCTATGCAGATGGGCGATCCCTCGGGCCAAGGACCCACCCAGTTTCCAGAGGTCCTCCCAGCTGATAATGTGCCGTGTGAGGTATTCCTGCAAGTTTCCTCTAGCATGGAAGGCAGTGATCAACCAATACTGTTTACCAAGATCTGTCTTGCGCTCCTCTGCTGTCAGGAATTGGAGGATGTTCTCGTGTTTGAGGTTAACATCTGAAAAAATGTCTTTCTCTGTTTTCCAGGAGGCATATTCTTCATAGGGGAAGATCTTGACTGCCACGGTTTCATACTGCTCAGATGTGTTTTGCTTCAATTTGGCTTTATACACTTCAGCAAACCTTCCTTTGCCAACAACAATGTCCAACTCAATGGGCAGCAATTCTGTGTTGTGGTTGATGTTGTTGGCACAAGTAGAGCTGATGTCTGAGCGGTCATCATCTAACATAATAGCACAAACATCACTGCAGTCCTTATGCTTCCTAGGCTTAACATTCTTCTCCCATGCCTTGTTGAGCTTCCTCTTCTTATGAGTGCGGTAGGCGTAAAATATAACAATCACAGCAACAGAAATCACCAGTAATGGGACAAGACTTATGATTGTGACTTTGGAAATTTCATCTTTCTCTTCTGGTTTATGGGGGTTCTCTGTAAAGGAAAACAGAAGGAAGGCATGGTTGAAGTTTATACATTAAACAATATCTTAGCTTTATGTATACAGGAGGCTGTCAGTAATCTATAATCTGATTTTTATCCAAAGCACAACTCATGATTTCCTCCACTAACAGTAAGTAATAAAAATGATCACTAGTTTCTTACCTCTAAATGCTGTTTTGTAAATAGGCCTCCACTTATCAGCACTTCACTGTCTGCTTATTTTATAAGAAGCCAGAATAGAATGAGCAAGAAACTAATGTAATTTAATAGATTTGTTCTTCTCTCAGGCTCTTATACATTATGGATGAAAACTTCACTTTCCTGAAACTGATAGCCAAAATCTTCTGCACTTACTTTGACAGATATGCCCTTTAACCAGTAATTACAAGAAAACATTAATTTTTTTAAGAGGAACTGGACTGATAAATAAATAGACAATGCAGCACGTGAATTCCCACTTGCCCAGTTACTACTCCAAATCCAGCATATTTTGGTAGGATCCCTCCAATGACATCTTCAGCGAGCTTGTACATGCACAACCACTTCATCCTAATATTCAAGCACACTATGTATGCCTGCACACACATCTGAAAAGCATTYTCATACTTAGATGTCTGTGAAAGAGCGTCGCTAAAATAAATTCAAATGCTTTATGTACGCAAGTGTTTGAATCCTACAGGCACAGTCAGGCATGTATGACACATCTGAGAATTGTCACACCATGTATTTTCTGCACAGATTTATGTAACTGAAAACATCCTGTGTGTCATTTGCTGGTTGTTCACTGGCTGCCATGTTGCAAAACAGTAGGTGGTTTAGTGCAAACTTCTTAGCTGGTGAAGTCTATAACGTATTCTTAGGGGACCAACCACAAGGCACAAGAGTGTGTGCTGCCCTTTCATCTCTAGAAGTGACCCTTCTAGGTCAGTTTGGGGGATTTTTTAGAGAAGGGAAGCTCATGCAATTGAGGCCTTTGTGCAAAAACCTAAGAACCTAAGTTCTCACTGCTTACAAGAAAACAGTTTTCTCTTGAAAATAAATGAGGGAGGGAGGAACAGAGTTTATTTTACTGTGCTTTAGTGGATTTCTGAACCCGATTTGATTGGGCCCATGGAAATGCAGTCTCCTAGCCCATTTCTTCCTTTGAGTCAGTGCAAATGTACTATATTATCTTTGTGGAGGGAGGGAGAGGATTGATTGGAAGAGGCCCTAGGGGTCTAATCTGAAAGGATTAAAACAACTGAAGTGGTAACAAAAGTGGCTCATGCTGGCAGCACGACACTCTGGGGGATCATTATAGCAATGTCACTGACTCAGGTTCTGCGTATCAGGCCAAATAAGTCAATATGAAAAAGAAAAGTATAATAAGCTCTGAGGGAAAGTTGCCACTAACTACATCAGACAAAAGCCCCTGTTTCCCCTAAACTGTGCAGGAGAAAAGCTTCTCAAAATGAAGGTGAGCCATGCTGAAAGGGATGGGGGAAAAGAGTTTACAATTAGAACGAGCAGTACCTCTTACCCTCCAATTTCACCTACAATCACTTTTTACATTAAGAACACAGTTAGTTGGCAAGCAGCAGGGGCCATCAGCCATTCAAAGGCAGGTGACAGGACATATGAAGAGTACATTCTTTACTTGGAAGAAGGCATGAATCCTGAACCACGATTTGCTTCCTCTGTTTGAAAGGTTCATCAATCAGATGTACAGCAAGTAACTCAATCCTAGCCTCTCTGATAGGGTTTCAAGGAAGCGAAAGTCTCTTTCTAGCACTGACATTCCCAGCTAGCACAGGTTAGTGGCACTCCTTAATAGCACCCCTGCTTCACCTACAAAGATATGCATTTACTTTTACTTATGCAAATGAACCTTTTAAGCTCAGAACCAGATCAAGCCTTCTCCCAAACCCATGCAATCCACATATCATCTTTCTCAAGTAATTTACCTTGGCACCAAATGTTAGTAACACACCTATATTTAAAAGTTTATCACAGATTAGCTGTGTTCCTTCTGCTTCTCAACCTGTTGAAGAGAAGGAGCAAATACCCAGATTTCTTGCAGCTCTTACTGGAGGAGTATAGTTAGAAAGTCCCATGCCACTGCTGGTAAACAGAAGTCTTACATTGCTTATTCCTGTGTGCATTCTTTGCTCTCAGAAAACCTGCTTTGTAAAGATCTAGGAAAACATCCTGGCGCGGACAACTGATTATTTCACTAGAATGGCTCTGTTTTGCAGTTTTGGCTGCAAGCAGGGCACAATTTTGTGAACGCAACTGTGATCTGTAACAATCAGATAAGGTAGTTTTGACGAGCATGTGTGGGGTTCTGCTGCTTTCTTTTTCTCCTGACCACAGCCAAGAATACTTAGTTTGGACTCTGCTGTTGGAACTGAACGATATGTCACCTACATCATGTGGTGTAACTGTTAACAGAGATTAGTGTGCCATTTTAGGGAACTCTAAGCCCTTTTTCTTTGCCTTAGAGCTGCAATATGTAGTCCAGATATTTGAAATGTAGATGTCTCTCTAAATGAGGGAGAAAAAAATCCCAGATATATTAGTTGTCTTTCAAATTTCTCCTCACGACTCCAGGTAGCTGGGTGAACATGCAGATCTAACTAAGAAGAAAGAAACTGGCCCAGAGCCTCCATTTCATGACTATTATGGCTACCCTGCCTGCCTGAGGGTCTCTGGCCATTTCTATTACGTCCAAGTGTGGCCTGTATTACTTTGACCTAAAACTGAGAAGTCTCCAGCAGACTTCACAGACCCTTTGGCTCATCCTCTTCTTGTTAAAGAGAAAGTTCTGCCTGTGGTACAGGGGGATTTCTGGTGGGAGGGAGGGAGAAATTTGATGTTGCAAATGGCACTTGGAAAAGAATGAAAAAAGAAATGTGAACAAAGCAGAGGCTGAGCAGTTTGGCCACTTCCCCTGAGCCCTGTATTGTCCTGCAGCCCTGCTGCAAAGTGTCACATCCACTTTGGCAGAGGTCTTTGGAGGAAGCAGGGAGGAAAGGGGTGAAAAGCATATGGCTGCACATCCTGCACAGCAGGGACAAAGCGTGTGCTCATTTTCAGCTTTGGCCCAATCAAAGCTCACGGAGTGCAGGAACGAGCACCAAACAGGGAGAACTGTKAGTTAGGATTTCCGTTGCTGAGCCTCGAGCTTAGAAAGAAGGGACTGAGCTGCCTGCCAGCAGGATTAAGGGGGAAAGCAGCAGCACAGAGCTGGTGGCACTGACGGCTGGTCCAAGTAAACACTTCTGTAACTGCTTATAATTTTGACTGCTGATTTGACCAAAACAGTATCAGCCTTTCCAGCACAGCTGAGGTTGGGGTACTTCTCAGATGAACCAGTGTACAAAGTCAGGGTGGGATCAAAATTGAGAGTGTATCTGTATGTTTGCATAGTGACTAGYCAACATTTCCTGGCTTGACAGCAGGAATCTAAGAATAAATATGTTCATCTGCTTACAGATAAATGCTTATTAAACAAAACTCATAATTTTGTAAATGCCAGTGCGGCCTCCTCTTTTTCAACACCCTTATGAGCAAAACACGGCTGAACAGGCAGGCAAGAAAATGGTTAAATAAAACAGCCTTTCAGGTTTTGAAACATGTTCCTAAATAACTTTCCCCACCCAGAACTATTATTCAGACAGGTCAGTCATTCTCAAATTTCAAAAGAGCCTATTAAAATAGTGTAACAATAGAGAAGTCTAGCTAAAAGAAAGCTTCCTGTATGTGGTTTAAACTAAGCACAAGTCATCTGCACAACCCTTAACACTACCTAACCCTTTAGGGAATAGCGCTCAGGTGCCGAGGAAAATGGAAACCCTGCACAGCCCTTGTTCAGTCAGGAATCTTCAAAGCACATAATCGATTTGCCTGCCAATTCTTTAGGTTGGATTTTGTGCCTTTGATTGAACTTTGGTATCACTGAACTTTGGAAACAAGAAATAAAGCAATGCCAATAAAATTGGCGCCCATGCTTTAATGCACAGGGCAGCACAAATGCACAGCTAGTACTGACAGAACTGCTTTAATGCTGTTCGATGCTTGTGCTGTTTCTCAAGTTGCTGCCTATTCATTTGCTAGTCAAAGCCACAGAGCAGGGCAAGAATATATTCCATATTGGCAGAAATCACATTAAACATATCAATACTGATGTATTGCAAGCTTAGTGTCTACTGTCTCAACAACCTCTAGAAACACAGTCACAAAATATGGGCCACAACCTGGCCTGTGATCCATTTTTTTTGCGGGCTCCTGAGACACAAAGCAGCCCTTTGAGCTGACTGGAGGACGAAAACTCCGTTTTGCAGCAATTCTGACGTTTCAAAGTTTGGTTTCAATGCCACACTGGAATGAAAACTAAAACCTTTTGAATGTTTTCGCATAAACAGAATTCTGTTCAAATGTTGCAATTTGGCAAGAGATGTGAGTATTTAATCCCCACCAGTGAGAGGACTAGTCTGGGGTATGGGAGCTCCAAGTTCAAGTCCTGATTTGTTTGATTCAGGGAAGAGCTTTTCATCTCTGATTATTCTGAATCAGGCAAAATGTGAGTTTAAACCTTGAGTGCTTGCTGATTTCTGGGCAAGACACTTGGAAATAAAATATGAAAAAGTCTGTCTGTCTCTCTAGCGCTACTTTCTTGTTGAAAACTAATTCCACAAAATGTTTCAATTTCAGTGAAATGAAATTTCACGGACTCTGACCAGCTGTTTTGGTTAACTTAGTTTTTCTCCACAGAAGAATCACCAAGGGATGAAGAAACTCTGTAACTGACCCCCTCCTGTTCCTTCCTGATTTTGGTCTTAGAATTAAACCAATTTGGAATTATTCAGCAAAACATTTTTAGTTGGGAAATATTCCTGTACTTTAACCAGAAACCCTTCTTTTGGGGACAAAATGGGGAATGTGGGATGCTCCAACTTTTATGTTTAAAAACTTCTCCTAATTTTATGGGAATTAGTTTTTGGGTGAGGGGGTTCATTGCTTTTACTCTTTGTGAGCTTTTTCCTTAGGAAAATGGTTGACCTGACACAAAATACTTGGAAATAATCAAATACAAATGCTGCACCTTGAACTAACCTGTATTTTTTATCCTGACAGTACATTTGAAAATTTTTAATTTTCCATCCTTGCTTGAGAGTAAGAATTTTTTTTTCAACTTAACATTTTTGTGTGGCAGAAAATCAGTTCCTCCCCTCCCTCAGCTCTTTGCTGAACCATAATGGCAGATGCAATAGATTATTAGACTTTAAAACCAGAGTGGATGATTAACAGTCTCTACATTGCTACCCAGTAGAAAATAAGCATGGCATTTCTTTTAGACTTTCCTGAAAGTGAAATTTGTGCAGCCAGTTCCTGAATTTGAAAGAGGGTTTTTTTGTTGTTGTTGTTTTTGTTTTTTTTGGAACTAGCTAAATCTAGACTATCAAGATTAGTAACTTGCATTTGATCTACACATCTTTACCTTTTAGTTTAAAGAGGATACTGCCAAGGCATCCAAAAACCCAATGACAGTATCTGCTGAAGCAGCCCCTTGGAGAGGCACTAGCACCAGTAGCTGGCAGGTCTATTCAGCCTGTTGTAGAGGCTCAGAGCTAGAAAAGCAACCAGGCAAAGCCATCTCTAGAGTCTATTTCTAAAGCTCCGTTTCTAAAGCACCACCACCCTCATGGCTCAGAATTTGGGCCTGAGGATGCTTGCTCAAAGGCGTGGGAACTCATTCCTTTGGCCTTTTGGTTATTCATCAGTCTGAACATTGCTCAGCAGTCAGCATACAACTTGCAAACCAGTGCTCAGCCCTCAGAGCCCTTAATGCAGTCCAGTGCTCAGTTCTACCACTTACCCTCTTCTCCTGAGAGGTGGGAAGGCAGCAGTATGAGCAGTTTTGGAGAGCAGTGGCGCACTTGGGGCTGCTCTCTCCTGGGGGCCAACAGCTCTGCCCTAGACACATGACTGCCTACGTTGGGGTGATCAAGGCTCGGACATCTCTATTATGCCTGGGGAGAACCCCCAGTTACATGACCCAGTTACATGATGGAAGAGTCATGCATATGCATCTGCCACCTGATGGGAATGGCTGCATCTTCATCATGTCGTGGGGGCAGGAGGGCAGGCAACTTGATTGCCACTGGATGGTCTACTTCAGTGGAAAGGCTGGACAGCAATGATGCAGTGGATATTTAATCTATTGTAAGAAGAATTTTGTGTTTCAACTGATTGCCAAGTATGCACTCTGGAGGTTTAAGAAACTGTTAGGCTCTAAGACAGAACAAATAGTTTGTTGCTGTTTTTTTTTCCTTCACTGTTGGCTAGAAAGTATAATTCCTTGGTTTTCTGGCACAGCACCCATTTGTTTAAAATGTCCCACCCCTGGTTGCATTTCCTTCTTATCTCTCCCATTCTAATAGGTCACTTAAATGGGTGTGTACCTGGCATCTCTCACACATTTTGACAGTTGTAGCTGAGCTTTTCTCCTCAGTGATATGAAAACCAACATGATCTAATTTTACATGATGTAGCTGTGTTTCTGTGACACATGCCTCAGTTACACAACTCAGTGTCTCCTGCTGTTTGCTAGTGGTTTTCTGGAACAAATCAATCTCTCCAGCTTCAATATGTTCCAACAGATGCCACACATTAACCACTATTTTTACTCTCAGCCTGAGTTTCACCCCTCCAACCTTTCCCAAAATATTATGTTGCCAGTGTTAGTTACAGTTTGTTTCTGTCTGTAATTATTAGTCTCTTCCATGACAACCTGATAAAAGGTTGGCCACATTCCCACAGTTATTAAGCTCTCAAGTGACGCAAATTGTAACAAATATGCCAACCAGACTCTAAGAGAACTACCTAGTTTGTTTTTACATAAATCTGTAACTGAGCTCTGCATGGTTATTTTTCTAGGAAGCACACAATAAAAATAAAACAGAGCAAAACAAAAATTTGCCTTCTTTTGCCTCTTTCCCTTCTATTTGCTTTCTATCCCRCTAAGTGAATCAGACGCTCAGCCCCTCCTTAGGTTACATACAGCTGCAGGCTTTGGGTGGGTCTCTGTGGCTGCAAATACCTAAGAGAAACAACGCGAACAATGCCAATATACAAGCAATGAGAGGTTCTGTGCAACATTATGCAATGCTACTGACCTCTTTTACCCGACAGCGGGAAGACGGTTACCTTCTGAACATGTTAGCTGGATAACAGAAAAACAGATTAATGAAAGCCTTTGTTAAAATCCACTTGGGTGCGGTCCAGCTGTAATCATGTCCCTTCTGCTGTTCCTTGAGCACTGGAAAACTCATCGCATGAGTATTTATGGCCTGGCGGCTGTTTGTGCACAGGTCTTAAGTCTGCTCTTAAGTCTGAGATCCTTCTATGTAGTCAAGCAAAAATCACTAAAGCTTTGACTCTAGCAAGGAGAGGAAGAGGAGAGAAAGAAAGGAAAAGACAGGGGCAACATGTTAGAGACAAGCGAGACATACCGAGTTAAGGAAACTCTAAAACATTATCAATGCTTGGCTGCGGTCTCTGCGCATTGTGGAGGCATGCCCGTGGTCATTCAGGGAGCTGAACAATACCACGTCTCCCAGGTAACAACCGTACACAATGAGTAATCACAGCACTTGACACACAGCTAATCCATAGGCTGTAATTTGTTCAGGCAAATGATTCAGGAAACGGCCACAATTGATTAATCAAATACTTACGTCTCTAACACTCTCAATTAACAAACTTAGGAAAACTATGATCAATGTGAAGATTGTTAGCAGCACAACATCCTCCCCTCCTCCAGCACACTTCCCCAAACAGCTCCATTATCTCCATGAACTCCTGTTGACCAGTTAAGTCATCTCTATTACTGAAATTTTGCTGTTTTAAGGCAACTGCTTGGATGACTCAGGCAACCATTATAACTTGTATACACAGTTGCTACTAAAGGTTTCTTCCATGCTATGACATGATGGGGTGGGAATGCCCAAAATAATGATCTAATCTTGCAGTACATGAGGAATAAAGACAGTCTACCTGAATATTCCCACTGACACCTACTTGCAAGCTACATGGAGGTCTAGATGACATAGCAAGACAGGTGAGAATGAAAAATAGTCACCATGTAAAAAAAACAAAATGAAATAACTCTAAAAGAGCTGGGCTATAGATCTGCAGTGCATTTCCAACTCTCTGCATTTTCACTTGGGTTTGAACCAGATGTCCAGGATAACAACTGCATATATGACAACAGCACACATGATCCTGTGGTTTAAGGGATCTGTTTTTTTGTCTGTAGTCTCCAACGTGGAGGTCACCCTTTCATACGCAGCTGAATGAATTTATCTGAACGAGCCTGCACAAAATGAAAGAGTTGCACTGGTAACAGGCAGATTATGCATAACACTGCATAACACGCAAGTACCCCATCTCCTATGCTACAGTGACTGGTCATCTCTGCCCATGGAAAACAGGTCAGACATGAGGCTGGAAAGAGCACAGTCCTCTTCCTTTGCATAAACAAGCCTTGACCTCAGCCAACTAGCTTAGGATTGTAATAAAAAACAAAAACAAAAACAACAACAAAAATACTTTGTTAGTGATTTGTCAGGCTCCCACTGGCTGATTAATAAAGGCTGGGAGATGGTGTGGCAAAGGGAACGCTGAGGAACGAAGCTGGCCAAACACCAAGAGAAGCCTGGCATTGTGCAGACAGCTAGAGACAGCTTTGGTTCTTCACAACAGGCTAAAATTTATGAAGAGAATGCAAAAAGTTTTGTACAGAAGAACCACCAGACACTACTAGACAGCAGGAAGGAAAAACCCTGGTAGTTCAGTCCTGCACTCATCTTTTCCATGACAGGAGGACAAGGCCCCTGTGTCTGCCACCTAGCCAACATCTCCGTAGCCAACCAGGGCTTTTCTTCCCCCTTTTTGGCTAATCTTTTCCTGCGTTTTTACTCTGTGGCTTTGCCTTCTAGTAACACTGACATTAGACATTTGAGTAAATAATAATTAAAACAGATTGGCATTGAGTTTTGCTGTGAGAAGCATTCTTACACCCACAGGGATGTAAGCTGCTTGCCATTCACCCACAATTATGTTTGGCAAAAAAAGAGAAGGATTGAAAAATAGGGTAGCCAAATTTACAATGGCTACCTGTCTCTGGATATTATTTCCCTGAGAACTACAGAACATTGTTTGGAATGGCTATGCACAAAGTATTTTCCACCAGCTACTTGTGGCCTGAAATGCCAGTGATCAGAATCAGGGCCAGAAGCCCCCGACACAGCAGAATTACAGGCATATTTAGGCACATGTCTAGTTTGAGTGTATCTTGTTTATTTTGCAGATTGGCAATTTAAACGAAAGTCCATACAAGAAACAGACATTTGATTTGGATATAACCACTTCAAATATTTCCAAAGCCACTCTTAAGTGAGTCACAATACCTCACACTACCCAAAATCTTTAGATGTTTGTGTCTAAATATGGAGTCAGGAGGTTTACCTTTCACCATCAGGGACTGATACACGCTGACAGAGCCATAAAGCAATTCTTTTATAAGCAACAACAGCTCAGCTGTGAATCACTGGAATGTAGTGACTAACCTCTGGTGGAAATTAGAACCTGTTGCTTCACCCACGCGAGTATTTCTTACCTCAGCAACACCAGGARCAAAATAAATCTGGTTTGTCTTAAATGTGTATCCAGCAGGATGAAGAGTTAGAACACTGATCATTTATAGCAATAACTTCAAAGGAAAAGTGCTAATTAATAGGTGAAGGAATACAACCTTTCTTATAATCTTAGTTTCTGCTAATAAGCAAGTACAATCCCATTTTGATCAGGTCTTCTTAGACTAGCTTTTGTCCACTCTGCCTAAACAGAAAAGACATGCTAAAACATAGCAAAAATCTTTACTCTGGTGTACAACTAGAGAGAAAAAAACCAAGCAAGAACAATGTACAGAATAGATCTGGATGACAGTCATTCTAAAGGCAAAATTATTACAGGCTATTATCTAGTTGTCTGGAGGAGCCGTGGACCAGCTGGCTGTGATGTTCTGCTCAAAGTTAAACACAGACAGGAAACCGCATGTCTGATACTGTAAAAATCGTTTGTCTTCCTGCCATGGCTAAGCAGGCAAGCAACCCAAAGGGGCTGTTTTTGTTTAAAAGTAACACTAATCCACAACAATGAAATAGGAATGGCAAAGCCTCAATCTCCTCCCGCCCTTTCAGAGTTAAGGCTTGCGCTTGTGAATGAACTGGAAATGTTACAACTGAAGCTTTATGTTGCTTCAATTTTTATCTGTAGTTATTCACTTAGTACGTGTGAATGCAGAGCACAGCTTTCATGACTCACCTACAGTGCTAACAGCACATGACCTGGAAGGAAAAGCTGAACTTAACCGAAGAGTGAAAGGAATTAGATTAACAAGGCCAGGTTTTCATTTACACTACAGATCATTTTAGGCTGCTTTGGCAGTGTGAGGGGGCTGCAGAGTAGATGGGAATGAAGGCACTTAATGTTGGATTTATGGAATGGTTCTCATAAACATAAGCACAGAAGACACACATTTGACAGACTGATTATATTTGGCTATATAGCCCCAGGAGAAACTGCCATAACATGACTAATTTATAACAAATTAGCCAAAATCCACAAGAGTGTGGTTAGCTTTGTATAGAAACTCCAGTCAGTTGATAGACAGCAAGATCTTTTCACTGGGAACATGTTCCCTTTGATAAAATCAAGGCAATCTGTTAGAATTAGGTCCTGGGTCTACTGCCTGTGCTCACATCAGTAGCTGTATTTACTTCAGCTTTGTTGAAGTCCACCTGAGTAAGGGCTGGTCATGCAACCATGGATCGGCTGTCAGGTTGTCTGGTTTCAAATCAAGCTTGGGGAGGAGAGGAGGAAGAGGTAAGGAGGTGGCACTAGATAGAGACAGCCTGGACCAATGGGGCAAAGACTTTTTAGCTTGCCCTTGGCTAATCTGGTACGGTGTTGCAACCTAAACTAGTTAGCCTCCTTGGAGGGCTGAGAACTATTCATGCAGTTCTCCACCTCAGCCTCAGTGCAGCTGTGCATCATATTTCGCAAAAGTGGAAGTACTACCCCAATCTTTCGTTATCTCCCCCTTGTTATACCCCTTTTCCTGAGAAACTTACAGGTGGTAGGCATGGGTGCAGTGTGCCATAGTCACTTAGAAGTGTGTGCACACAAAGCTCACCACAGAAGATCTCACACTTGCCTGTGAAAAACCTGATGGAGTCTCAGGTAAAGAATTATGGTGGGATCTAGCTGGTGGGAGAACAAAGTGAAGTGTGTGCATGCACACACACATGCATTTGTGTGTGCAGCACAAGGTAGGCCAGGGGCTGTACACAACTATGCTGCCTTTACTGTATTTGCAGTGGTCACTACAGGCATTCATGAACCAGAATGGGGACAGGTTCTCTGGTTACACATTTGTGAGTCCCTCTGTACTCAGATTTGACTGGTATAATTGAACTCAAATACATGACCCTGAGCTGTAGTAAACGTGAGGTAGCTTATCCAGCAGCAAAGGAAACTTCTAGGTACTTCCTGCCYATCACAGAACAAGAAAGTGCAGATGGGCAGTTACCACAGAGAAGCTGACTTTAAATTCACACTCTATCAAGTTAATTAGTAGGAACTGATCTATATATACAGGTGCCATGATATGGCAATAYAGCCTTCTAGAAAAGGCTAGAACTTAAATATGGCATTTGCCTCTTGTTTGTGTATTATAATGTAATTAGCCTATGCTGCACTTTGGTGTGTCAACAGTACAACTTTAAGCAGGTTGCTTTCATGATTAAAGCAACTTTTAAGTGCAGCATCTTGGGATGAGTATCAGAAGTGCTTCAAAAGGAGGACAGCCTGGCAGGAAGAAATATCCCCTGGAAACATAAAAGAAAGGTGGARATTTTGCAAGACTCAGAAGAGACCAAAATATCCTCAGCCACTGGAAGTTTTCCATCAGAAACTGCAACTCCAAAGTCCATTGGTAGGATAGGTTTTATATTGCTTGCAAGGCACAACACAGAAATGCAGGGAAAATTATTAAACCTACCTGCTGAAAAAATGAGCATGTCATTGCATTCTTCTCCTGTACAGGAACACATGAACATCAATCCTCCATCTTCCTTCTTTTCTTTCATTAGACACTTCTCTGAGCTGAAGTCATCCAACATGTGACCATAGAGTGTTTTCTGTGGATCGTGGCATATTGTTTCTAATGTCTTATTTTCATCATTCTGTCTCCTAAAAACGAAAAGGAGAAAATTGAAATCAAAGAAGGAATATTTTACAAATGGAACAGACAGGACTGTGCTTGGCTGAAGTTTGCCTCTTTTGTGAACTCAAATGGGATTTAAAGAATTTCGTATGTTTTTCTCTGGCTTTCATGGATGGGGTAAATTTTCTGGACTCCTCCCCACTGAGGCATTTGTACAGCGGCACAGCTATCCCTGTATCACATTACACTAAGCTGTAATGAGTGCCTTTGAAAATCTCACCCCAAATTATTCAAGCTAATGCTCAGTGAACTCCTGTGAACCTCACAGCATATTTTTGGTTTTTGTGGTCACTGTGCAGACAGTAAAAATCTGTGGGAAATTATGATAAAAACTGAATGATTTCCTCAAAATCTGAGGAATTTCTACTGGGTTGGCTTTTTTGTTTTGTTTTTGAAGCCTACAATCAGCATAATTTCTGCACTGAATGAGTTAGCCTCAGCATTTTTATTTTGGAAAAAAAAAAAAAAAGATAGAACTGGTGCAAACCAGTGTTGCCTGTCAGGGAAATATTTACAGCTTAAAATCTGTCCCACATTCACAGGTTTTGCTATGGTCCACAGATTACCTTTCATTGACACAAGACACAGACGGGAAGGGCAATTTAAATACAGTTCTCAACTCACTTGTCTTCTGGATAACTTGGCACGAAACATCCAGAATGTACCTTAAATTGTACTATAGCCACTCTGTGTGGCAATAGCAAACACTGAGCACTTACTCTAGGAACACAGGAAAAGTGCATGCTGGACATTCTGTATTTCCTTCTGCATTGTATGGTGTCTGCATCCAATTATGTTGAATATCATCAAGTCAATGGACACAACTAGTCCATCAGAAAAAAAATTAATCATGCTTTTCTGTAAGTAGTTCTAATTACACTCCTAACTCAGCAGGAAATACTTAGTTCTGTTGCTTTTATCCAATTATGAACCTTGAAAGGCTGGTTTTGGTTTTCTTTGGTAGGATTGGCTTACTGTTTATGGGAGAGCAAAATCCTGGTTTTTAGACTGCAAGGCAAGTTTAGATTCAAGAATCCCTAAAAAAAGTGTATAAGTCATTTTCGTATGCCTTTGATTTTTCAGAACTAGGCACACACTGTATAAAAGTTAATATATTTAAACCAAAGATAGTATATACAGAGAGGATTTTTCCCCATTAAGAGAAAGCATTTCCACCTATAAATGGTAAATAAGGCTCTGGTGATAGATGTACATAATCTAGTTTGTTATTAAACCTAGAGAGAACTGCTTTTCTTCAGCAAATGCCACCACGATCTTCTCTGAGTCTCAAATTCTGTTTCTACTCTTTGAGTGCTGTGGGTGGATGCAGTCTAATGGTTTGAGCAAAAACATGCCTCTTTTCCAATAACAGCGTAAGCTGGAACAGAACTCCTTTAAAAAAAAATCCCCAGAACATTTCATATCAGAATTGTTGTTAACCTCAAGTAACTCTCAGTATGCTGAGCACAGATACAAGTTGGAAGCGAGACAGCAGAGCCTGGTGAGGTAGCAGGGAGATTCCGAATATCACATCAAGGAAAGTACTAAGTAATGATGGATGAGGGTGTGCTCCCCTCCTTGCCTGTATGAAGAAATAACTTACCATATAGCAACACAGACTTCATTATTATTCTCACAAATAGCAGTGATGTTGCAGTTGCTCTTGCACTCATGTTGGTTTAAGCAGGTTGTTACTTTAATGTCACAAAATTTGCACAAGTTGGGCATCTGAAATCCATTTTCCTTATTCCTGTCTACAGGTGACATAATTTCAGTTTATATTAAAAAAAAAGAAAAAGAAAAAAAAAGACAGAGAGAGAGAGAAGAAAACTCATTAATAATGGTAAATTAACAGATTGTATTATTGCTCATTATGAAGGTAAGTTTTTCATCAGCAGCCCTCCCACCTTACATTAGAAAATCTCTGATCTTGCCCAGTTACCAATTTTCTTTGCAACAGGGAATGTGCCACTCTGTCTAGACCAGGATAATCAAAGTGAATTTGCAAAGTGAAGTCAACTTCTATTGACTTCAGGGGGAGCAGAAGTTGCTCTGTGATCTGCAGAATCGAGCTTGCTTTGAGTTCAGTTTGCACTGAATAAAATACTCTGCAGTTACTCATCTGCATTATTCACAGGCAGTATACTGGTCCCATGTGCAGGATATTGCATCATGCYCTGTGTACCACAATAACTGTAGATACCACAGTGCAAAGCATGCTGGGAATGCACATTAGGTGGGTGACATCCTTATGACATGGCTCTTGATCGATTTTGCAAACATGTCTTCACTAACCTAAGGCATAACCTGGGTGTTACCCCTAATTTGATTTCTGCTCACATAGAAAAACCTATAGCTGGGACTGATGGCCAGCTTAAGGTAGATGGTCTGCCAGAGGCTATGGATGAAACTCAAGTTGGAAATGCAACAGGGTATCTGTGCAGCAACAGGGCATCTGTGCCGCTCCTGTAGGCTGCTGCTAGACTGTTATGGGGCTAACTCAAGCAAAATTGCAATGAAAGCCTGCCTTGTGAAATCCTATACTGACTCAACAGCTACGTTTCTGCACCCAGGCATTGAAGAATTTACTTGCTTATTGGTTCCAAAAAAGTCTTAGCACTCTCTCTCTACTTCACTGTGGTAGCAGTAATGGAAGAGATGTTATTTATCCCAATGTATGAATTTCAGGAAATGTATTTTTAGTTCAAAAGCTATTCTGAAAAGCCAGCATGACTACAAGGAACAGAAAATGCCAACATAAACTTTTTTCTAAAGCTAAAATGAATATGCAACTATCTGAAGTGGAGTAGACTGACTACAACAGTTTCAATCTGATTCGCTTTGTAACATATTTGGAAAAGTGGGCTGAGCCAATGTAAGGCGATGCCGGGCTTTATGGGGTACAACACTTCTCTTGTAGCCACCTGTGTGTTAAAACTATGTTCATATTGTTCTAGATGGCCAAATGTTGCTAGTCAACCAATAACAGGCAACCAGGGATTTGTAATTTCCCCCTTTTTCCTCCATTAGCTGAGAAATTAATTTTTTTTCCTTCTAGAACTTTACTATTTACTACCATTAAAAATGTTTCATTGAAGGAATTAAATATACAYGCTTTTTCCAGAAAAAAATAAAAAGACTCCTTGCTAACATTTTCAATGGATTTCTGAGCCATTGTGAGGGACTGAGAGAAAAGTCTCTCCATCCCGCCTCATCCAAATCACATGTCCTTCTCATTGCTAGCATGCTGTGGTACTGACCTAAGGTTTCTGATCTTACTGCCATTTGTAATCAATGGCAAAACTCCCAATGATTTTAATGGTATAGAAGAAGCTCCTGCATGCAGGGGAGGGTTAGGATGAGCTCACTGGGAGCACTTAGGGTGGAGAATGCTGGCAATATGTTACAAGCTGGCTGAATTTTAAGCCTGAGGTAAACATTTCTTCTCCTTAATTATTTGTGTTGCAGTAATTCCCAAAAGTGGTGTACAAGAACAAAGCCTCATTGAAGTAGGTGTGGTAGGAACTCAAAAGGTCTTGAATCTAATACTGTATAAAATATATATTAATAAACTCCTCATGATGGCAAACTGCTCCTCTCTTTTGCATGGTACCTCCTATTTACCAAATTTTCAAGAGACACTGATAGCTGTATTCATTTAGCTAGTTCACAATAATGATCAAGCACCTCGATAAAGTGGGCCTGTCCCTGTACCCTGTAAGAGACAATCTATGGTCCTAAAAGCCTGTATTAAGGAGGCATTGCTTTCAAAGATGGGCCACAGAGATTGACTCACCCAAGCTCACACAGGGGGCAGCTCCTGCATCTACACCACACAACTGAGCACAGCGAACAGACATCTGGTGCTCAAACTGGATGTACTTTAGCTGCATCTACACTGCCTTCAGCTCTCAGCTAATGCAGCTCTGTGTTTCACTGCGCAGCTGTAGCACCGGGTGGGTCTGTCTCAGACATTGCCCATTCCTCTCTGGCCCCCTCAACACTTATGATAGGCACATGATCCTCACAAATGATGCATAAGTTACTCCATCCCCCAAAAAGGGCTTTTTCATTAGGGTCCAATATCACACTGGAAAACTGTCCAGCTAATCCAAACCATCTGCACAGCTTAAGTATCGTCCTGTTACATGATTAGTTTTGACTTGAACAAGATTAACTTGGGAAGGGCTAACCAAATGTAGACAACCTGAGCCAAAAGCCACAAGAAGGCAGATCCCTAGGTGACTGCTTTGAGCACATTATGTTTGTTGATAGGCAGGGCTCATTTCTGTGTTGTCCCCAGCTATGCCAGGTTCTGCCAAGACTCACCCACTGGAACAAACTGATGAAAATATGTTTGGACCTCCTCCAAGGAGGGATCTCCAAACCAAGCAACTTGATTAAAAAAACAAAACAAAACAAAACAAAACAAATACTAGCTGGGAAGCAGCAATCCCCTGCAAGGTCACAAACCTTAAGTTTCTAAGTCAAGAATCGTTGCCTTTAATTCAATCAATAATACTCAGCAAAATGCTGAGTAGTTAGGGCCAGTTAATTTCTAAACAGGTTAAATTAAGGGCAAAAGCTAATGGTGTTTAGGACTTCCAGAACTGATTGCACTTGAATTTTCTCCCCAAAATTCTCATAATAAAGGCTGACAAGGCAGTGCCTCTTTTTTTCATTTCTCTGGCAGTTCAAGGTACATGGATGAACTGTCCAGGTGTACAAACCTTTTTCCACACTTCAGCATCTGATTTAAATTGAGACTGAAGTTTACTTTCCTTGATACTGTCATATTGCTCCATCAGGTGTTGATGTGTTGTTTGTTACTTCAGCTCTACTTTGTCCACTCTGACAATTCAGGTATCCAGTTAGTTCCAAACTAAGTGGGTTAAAGCCAAGTTTCACTTTCTCCTATGAGGCTGATACTGAAATGGGACTTGTCAATCTCTGAAAAGGGCCTGAGAAGAAATCCAGAACCAGATGTGAACCTCATCTTCACTGTCTTCTGATCACAGCCTGCTACCAGAATCTGAACAGTTAGAAATCAAGGAAAGACAAGTCTGCTTCCAAGTCACATGAACTCAGACCTGTCTCTAATCAACTGAAATCCTGCCAGGAAAATGACAAGTTGGTATGGCTCTTCCCTAAGGAGGTGTATTCACTCATCCCCTGCTGGGCCCACAAGCAATGAGTGGTCCATGAACAGCAACATTGCTCCTTTTTTGGTATTTACTTGAATGCCCATCTCTAAAACTACTTGACTACTTTATTGCCTAGTTCACACCACACCAGCCAACTCTTCGAGGCTTTCTCTTATTCAGGTGACCAAGGTCACTTAAACACTTTGGACAAAAGCAATCTTTCAATATGTATAAACCTGACTGTGCATGTAATGGGAAAATCAACTGAGAAAACCCAGAATTGCATGCCTGTAGGAAGTCATTCTAAAATGTGTGTGCTTGTTTCCTGAAATGTGAGTTTTGTCATCTACTCTCTAATGTTTGTTCTCTTATTTTGACGTGTGCAGGAAGACTAATTTTAGCTTTCCTTGCTTCTTTGTCCATGAACTGGGCTCCAAATAAAAGATAGTGGTTTCTTGGCTATGAACCTTTCAACCAATCAGTTCAGCATAGATCAGTCACCCTGGTTAAAAAGCATGGAACATGCAAGCGAACACCCAGGTTTGACGTTATGGAAGAGACACCAGAGCAGCCACATAGAAAATATCAACTCCATGGTTTCTGGTGGAGTCAGGCTTGTGGGACAACACTTTTACTCCATGGTTCACCTCTTATTTATGGCTTCTCAAAACCCTATAAACAGTATGCCTCACCCAAAGCCTATTGACTGTCTTGAAGTTGTTTGCTTTGTGCCTGTTGTTTGTAAATGTGTAACTTTCATTGAGACCTCAGGCTATAGTTTACWTTCCTCATACTTGTTTAGTATCGTTACAGGACTCTCAGCAGCCAATAACATTTAAATAAAGCCAAAACCGACATGCTGTCTTTTTTTAGAATATCTACACTGAAAAACTTCATGTATATCTTAGGATGGATTTCAGAAATATTGGCCAATCTCTCTCACTCCTATCTTGTAAAATACAATTACTACATTTCTCTTCTCTCATCCAGTGCCACTGCCACAAGTATACACACAAAATAGCAATGCTGAGCAGAGAGACCCCATTCCTTCAGAAAATACTTGCTGAGGGACATACTGGGAGGAGAATTCAAGCTACTCAGCTGCTATAAAATAATTCCACCTGATAGGGGAGGCTTGAATTTAAGACTCCACTCCACTATATCATGGAAAACTGCAAGGAAGAGAATGCCTTTATCAGAAAGACACAGAGGAGCTTTTCCTTGTTCTTCCAAAGAGCACAGCTCCAGGATGCCATGTCTAAATTGTCAGTGGCTGAATTGCACCACAGCAGTTCTGAAGAAAGTCCAAGCTGTATTATACCTTCTTCCCCAACAGAGACACACTAGGCTTTGCCAGGAACAGTACTACATATAGCATTTTTTTCTCTTGTGCCTCCCACCTCAGCACATAATCTATAACCTCAGCAGAACTTCATCTATACTGATGAGGTCACTACCAGCATCACAGAAGCGAAGAGAGGTTCTGATGTAAAAGCAACATTCTTTGCCTTCCAGAAATGCCTTCCAAGTATTGATGATTCAACTGCAGGAGGGAGGGGGGCAAGGAAAAGGAGTGATCTGAGCTTTGCATTTAAGACCAGGAAAGATCCTGATGATTATTCTTAATTGCATTGATTATGTTCTGTGCAGTAATACAAGGAAGAAAAGACAGCACCATAATCAACTGGAAGGATTCAAAAATCACAAAATGACAAGACTAGACAGAGAAATCATAGAAATAATAAAAGAATAATAATAATAAAAAAAACAGCTGCTGGGGTTCTCCTTTATTTGCTGCTGCTCTCTGGACAGTTAGGGTGCATTTGAGTCAAGTTTTGAAGCTTTGGCCACAAGCAGGAGGGTTGGAAACTTACTGTCTGACTTGCAAAAATGAAAAATGTTTTTTTAAAAAAAACACAGGAATCTAGGAGCTTGATCTTCAAGAAAAATGTCAGCTCTCATACGATTCATGATAAAATCACAGGAGCTGGCAACACTGCAAATCACCTCATAACTCCCAAGGCAACATCATCAGGGCAACCTTATAAAACAAGATTTTCAAGTTTTCATTTACAGCTCATAATTCTGAGTTTAAGGCCATCATGAGTTGAAATGGAGTGCTACTGTAAGAGAAAGAGCAACTTAGCTGACTAAGTATAAGCACCTAGTGCCATTTTGCACACAGAGCATCTGAAACATCCTCACAGACCCATGGGAGACCTGCTCCCACGTGACAGTCAGATGAAAGTGAGGTGGGATACTCTAGGATGTCTAACCAGCACTTTATTCCCATGTTTGACATCAGAATCCCATCAAGTGAGACTCCAATGAAAGCTATGTTATTGCATGGTAATTATTAAATTAAAAAAACCTAAAAGATGAAAACTAAACTAAAAATATTTTTTATTTTTTAATGAAAAAAACTAAATTTAAATTAAAAAAGAACTCCTACATATGCAAAGTACATATAATCTTATATACAAATTGTAATTGCTGTGGAGTTGTCACTTTTGACACAAGCTTTAACAAGACAGCTCTTTCAGCAGATGCCTGGAATTGCCAATTGGGATGTAAAACGTATAGAAAAATTGATGGATAAATTCTAATTAATTTAGCATAACTGTTTTGTTCTTTCTGATATTCCTAAATGTAGGTCTGAGTAAAAGGTCTCCCTGCCTTTCATGAGTGTCATCGRTGTGTGACACCACAATTCACTGGTTTGGAATTCATTATGTCATAAAAAGAATGTAGCAAAATCCATGGGGAATAGGCAAGAGCAGATGAACTCTCTTTTGTGAAAATATTTCTAATATTGCACTGAAAAGGGAAGAAAACCATCAGGCCTCATGATATAAGTAGCACTCTTTAAACAGAATATTCTTCCTCTATGTTTATGACTTGGAAAATTGGTGTATAGATAGTCACATATTCAAGACAATGAACCATTGTTCTGATCCACAAGCTTGAAATGTATTGCAGCTGCAGAGCCACAAAGGGCGTAATGATCTAGCACTGTAAGACTTACTTGGACATCTTCCACTGACTTTATCAGGAAAAAGTTCAAGCCCGAAATGATGAACAGGATAGCAGAGAAAGCTCACCTTGCTTTAAACTTTGTTTAAGCTCTGAGCATGATTGGGGACAGATTATTTGACATCTTGTGTGATCAAGTCTTGGATTAAAGCCTGCTATGCAAACATTTCACACCTGCTGACGCAGAAGGCAATGGGAAAAAGGTGTACCATTGAGAATGCACCAGAGTGCTCAACTGGAGATGAGGCTTCAGTCATCCTTTAATGCATCCTTCGGCCCTTTCTATCCCAATGTTTTTGAGAATGAATAAACTAGTTACTACCTAGTGCAGAGGATCATGATCAGTGACACAGCTACCAGAGGAACGAGATCTGTGAAACTTCCTGGCTTTTATGAGGCCACCTTCATTATTGAACCTTCATAATTATCAAGTCTGTATCAGCCATTAGCACCCATTGCTTGATACTTGGGATAGATTCACATAGTTCGTGCTGTCTTGGACCACGCTTTGGGCTGCAAGTCCTGCATCTCAGCTATGGTTTACCCCAATAGAACCAACATGAGGAAAGGACTTTCACAAGCATTTTCTTTAAAATTAAAAGCAATGATTATCAGAGTGCTGAGACAGCCTCCTTAAAGCCAAATAGGAGCAATCATTTATGTACAACTAAAATACGTCAGAGGAAAACAGGTTACATTAATGTTTAGTTCACCAGATATTTAGCGGTCTCTGCAGCAGAGAACTACAGTCCTGGAGATTCTTTTGCAGACTCTCTCTGTCTCAACCTGTATCATACAGAGTCATGAATCACACTGACAACACCCTGGTCAGCCCCCTAGCAACTTCCTTCTTTCCCTTGGAAGGTTTTTCACCTCTTGGGTTTCCTTTTGATCTTCAGCCTTCTGGCTTAGCATAACAGCTGCTTTAGTCAGTGGAGCCTTTGTGTAGTGATCGCACTTTTTGTTTGCAAAGCGGTTGGGACCATTGTGTTGCTTTCCTGTCTCATCAAACTTAATTGAGGCTCTGCAGAGAATGAAGACGAAAGTAACTTCCTTTTCATGGGCATACTTCTTCATGAAGTACTTGGAAGACATGTACATCACAGCTCCTCCCTATTATGTAACTGGTCTTGCCTGACATGTTAAAAAAAATTCATCACACCTATCAAATGGCAACAACACAACAAGACACACTACAGTTCACATTCCTGTGATCCATCTATTACAGAGAAGCCCCTAGGAGGTGGAGGGAAAAAACGGTCAGGTGGGGCTTACAGGCCTTCAAAACTATTTATGTGGACTAAGGTCTACTCTTCAGCCATGACTGAGAAGACTACCAGAAAAGAAGACAGCAGACTAGATGAACTGTTCTGAAAAGCTAGATCTAGCCAGAAGTAGTTTGGCCACCCCACCTTACTGAAGGAAAGCCAAAGCAGAATTGGTTCTCAAGGGGAGAGCATTCAAAAACCATTGGATGGACTGCACTGAAATGTAGGAAACCACTATTGCCAACCTGTAGGCAGGCATGGAGTGGGGGAATTTTTGTACAGAGACAAAAGGAAAAGGAGCAGGAGTTAGAAAACTTCATTTAACTCATCTCTGCCGTGGAAGTGTCTGGCTTTTAACAGCATGTGGAACTGGCAAAACTGTGCTTGAGGGATTGCTGCAGGCACTGACACAGACACAGAATCCAATCTGACAGGAGTGAGGGGGAGGGAAAGAACTAGAGAAGATAAGGGAGAGAACAGAATACTAACTTGGAGCTCCTGAAGATAAAACTTATTCCTCTATTTAAAGCAGCAAAACAACATTATTTTTATCCACTACTTCCAAATTGAGCTAACATTGGCAGTTTTAATCATGGGCTTGGTTCTTCTCACTCTTGCAGGGCATGGTACTGAACTACCTCAAACATACCTGAGCTAGCTGTCTTCAGTGAAATTACTCCTGACTGACATTAGTGCAGGTGTGAGAAGAATCAAGCCCAGCACTTAAAATGAAATGTGAACGCATTTTGAAAACCAGGGATAAAAATAATATTATTGTGATGCTTCAAATAATGAAATAGATTTTCATCTGCAGATTTTTAACTTACTGTTCTCTTTCACATTTTCAGGCCACTGTTTAGCACTCCATGGTAGCCCATGGAAGGGGAACAAAAGAATACTGTACCCAGGCAAAAAGGCTGAAAAAAAATCTAAATGATGGCTTCCCATAGGGCACTCAAAAGGACCTTTCATCTTCTCCTGACTTTAACCTGCAGCCTCCCTAACACAGCCGGTAAACAGCACACAGTGCTGAAGAACCGTATGTGATACAACATGAAGATCAATTTATTCAACTACGACTACAGGGTCTAGCTTTTTCTGCATAATGCATTAAGTCTGGAATTTACTGGAAGCTGTCTTTGGCAGTTAACTCCTTCTGTGACTTCAGATGCACAGTGAATATCCAGTATGGCAAAACTCAGCTGGTCCACAAGATTAGAAAAAAAGGGTTTCCTGCTTTGTTGGAGTAAGCATGATTCATGGTTTGGGACTGACATTTGCACAACTAATTCTGACCTGTCCATGAAAAAGGCATATCCTGCAACTTCACCTCCTTTTGTATTCCTGTCTGCACAGTGAAAGCTGCCATTACTTCACTTGAAACAGAGCTGAAAGAGTATAAACACTTTAGATTTGTACAAATGCTATTTTTTCAACTAAGACACTCTGAAAATAGACAGCGGCCATTCAAGTTTTAAACACTCCTTTCTATGATAGAGAAAGAAGCAAAGATTTTTCATGACAGGAGAGTTTCTGTGGCAAAACAAACATGTAACATTTAAAACATACACAACTAAGAACACCTTTGACTCAGAAAAACACAAAGGTGCCTCCACTCTCAGCTACAGACTCTCACCAGAATAAAAACATGCTAGTGAATCTTCCAACTAGGTTGAATGGAGTTTCTGAATCCATCCTTCCTCTCYTTTCAGCTATTTAAGAAAGCTTGCTTACAAAAACATGTCTCTCTCCATTTCTGCCCCCTCAATAGTTGCAATACCACCACCAACCTAGTTTAAAATATGATAGGGCTTTTCATTTTTCACAATGGCTTTGGGAAGGGTGAATCATGTGTCTTGAAAGAGGCACATTTTCTCCCCAAAACCTTAATTGGTATTTCTTCCCTTTCTTTCTCCAACACAAGAGAAATGAGGAATATCCATGTTAAAGACAGTTATTCAACCCTATTTTCAAGCGCCTATTTATTAAACTTCCAATTTCCAACACGGAAATTCAGGAATCCAGTACTTTTTAGGACATTTTGCAACAATGTTACAGCTAAGCTATTTCTATTAGCCATGAGGTATTCTATAGAGACATGTCCTGGCTCTGCAATTTATCTGTACGGCTACTGAATGCGCTCAGCACCACACACAAACTCAAAACTCCACGAGATCACGAAAAAACAACCATATTCTTAAAATATCAGCACTGCTTATGTGACAGCATCACTTCATTATTAGCAGTACTATGCGTCTGACTTGTAATATCTGCTTAATACGAAGACAAATAGATCTCCATTGCCTTATTTCTAGGAGTATCCTTACTGAACAGGCTGTATGTGGGAGGAAGGCAGAGAAGTTTTGAAGACTATGACACAGGGCAAGCGACTAATCTTCCGCTAAAATTTTGGGTAGCAGAACATATTAGGATCTATTGTAGGGGCTAAGAGGCCAACTTCAAGAGGGTTATGAGCTTCCTGCTATACGGCACTGCCAAACCCCTCCTTCCTTCTCGTGGGGAATCGCAATCATGGTACCTGTAACTGCCAGCTTTGGTGGGCATATGGGTACTGCTCCTACTACTCAGGTACCTACAAAGGGTACCGTCTCGCCTGTTTGCCACCGCAACACCAGAGCAAGCAGACACGTGGCATGCGGTGCAGAAGGAGCCCTGCCCTCGGCTCCCACAGAACAATTCAGAATCAAAGCCACATGGTAATCAAAAATAGCAACACGCTTGTACAGCCAAACACTCAGAAGTGACACTCCTGCAGAGCTTTAATCGTATTTAGTATCTGGCCTTGTCGTGCATAAATGTCCAAATTGCTTCCAGTAACTAAGTGCTGGCCTGACCTCCTCACCACATATCAGCTTAACTGATTTAATTAAAGGGGTGTTGCAGCTTTGTGTGTGGACCTTCACATCAGTTTAAACCTCACTTACCCCAGTTTAGGTTATTTTTGTAACGAGTACAACCAGTGTCAGAACTAAGAATTAGCATACACAAAGTTGCTGTGGTTTAACACACAAAGTTGCTTTAAAATCAACTACAAGTTAAAGACATCTAAGTTCTGAATGTAGAAAAAGCTTATATAATGTTACTTGACTATCTGCAGTGTTCTCTACAGGCAGGTATAAGCAAGGTTAGATAGGTGAAAATCATCTCTTCCAATGCAAAGTGGGAATGATGTAAAGACTGACCCCTATGCTGGCAGCATGAAGCAACTCAGAGAACCAAAAGCCAGATCTCTCCTAAAGGGCCTCCTGAAACTGCAGTTCTAACTGTTGCGAAATATATGCCCAAAGGACTCCAGTGCACCCAAAAAAAGCAGACTAAGATGACTTAAATACAGAAGAAACTGAGTAAATAATAATTTTCAAAAGCAGCTGCTGTATCTTAAGAGGGGTTAATACAAACTACCAGACACTGCTAACTCAGGAGACTGGCAAGCACTTGCAAACTCTCCCTGGTCTCAGGGAAGAGCCTCCAGGTAAGGTCACGAAATGTGTTAGCTTGGGGGGAGATTTTTGTTTGTTTTTTAAAGCAGAGAAAATGAAGCACAAACATTAAGACTGTGACAAATCACGCAAAACAGAAAATTCAAAGCTAAGGCTGACTCCTCTAGGTTCCCCTTGATACAGCTAGGTTGCTTTGTGAATCAGAAAAAGTATCACCGTTATCACTGCCATTTCATGTCTTTATTCTTCATTTTATTTGTTTTTAGCAATATCCCCTTAAAATTACTGACATGCTTCCTGGATAGTTTTTGGAAGGCATAAGGCCATACCAATCTCCCCCACCTTTGATGCATTTTGAATGGTACAAAGCATGGTGGCTGCAGTTTGAACCACACATTCAACTGCAATTTTCTGCGGGCGCAGCGCCCTTTTGAAGGGCTCCTGCCCAGTACAGCTTTCCAAAGCCCTCAGCAGAGCACTCCTTTGGGGATCTCACCGCAGAGCCTCCTGCACACTCACAGACCGTTTCTGACATCTTACTCTTAGTGTCAAGCCTTTTTGACGCAAGGAGGTGCACGTTTTGAGAACAGTTGTTTCACTCACAGAGAAATCCTCTGACCATTTTAAGAAAAATGACTAATTTGTTTCTTAAGCATTGTGAACACGAGAGATCAGCCCTTTTCCCTTTCTCTCTAGTGAGCCCATACTGAAAGCATCTGCACAAACAGCATCAGTTGGCACAGAGAAGCAGTCCTGTCCCTCGCCCTGCCTTCCTCCGGTTGTTTGCTCCCAGCCCTCTCTGCACTTTCTCCTCCCTCGCACAGTACAAACTTTTGTGGGTTAGACTGGGGTCTGATTTGCATTAATATTCATCTAACCAAACCTTCCTCCCCCTCCAACAGCCAACTTGAAACCAGAACAGTTCTCCAATCTAGACTAAACACTTCCAAAAAAATAAAGTGGTGTGAAGAGTGGAAAGCCATGGCGAGGGTAAAGCAGGACTACATATTTCAACAGCAGCAGCACTGCTTACGACTGAGAAAAGTCCTTGTGAATCCATGGCTGCAGTTACTCCCCGGCCAAGCGCACTGGAGAAAGAAGGCAGGCAGGCTGTCTTGTAGTGGGAAGAGCTACAGGAGGGGGAATCTCAACTTCTGCTCTCTATTTCTAGGCAAGCTCCTCTAGATATTTTAAAAGACTCTTAGTTTCAGGGGGGGTCTCAAGTTCTGAGTTGCTGTCTTGGGGCAACAAGGGCTCGATTTCCCAAGCCGGCTGATCCCTGCAGGGTGCTGGAAATGTGATGGGCTCAGAGCATTACAGCCCCAATGGCAGGGCTGCACTCAAGAACGCAGCACCCTGCTTTGTGGCCAGGCTGCCGCCGTACCTGGACATGAGGGCCCTGCTATCGGCCGCTGGCAYGCTGAAATCGGCCCCAGCACAGGCYGCCTTCAAGCGCCCTCTGCCCTGAGGCAGGAGATGTCACGGCCCTTCCAGCAGAGGAAACAAGGGCTCCTGCTGTTATTTTTTTCTGCGTGACACTGCCACTGCAAGGGCAGATGGGACATGCCTAGGGCTCATCCATGTGGGTTATGGCACTGCGGGGAGCACTCTAGGGACTAGTGTTTCTCCCCAAAAATATTTGCAGACACCCCAGCGTAGGCCCCAAAGCTGTTCAAGCAGGCTATGAAAGCAGACAGTAGGTTATTTTGACCTTGAAGGGCCCAGTGCAGAAAAAGTACTTTCAGTGTCTCAAGTTGGTTAACAAAATTTATGGGAGACATTTGAAAAGACAAGTAGTACTCTCTGTGACTGTGTCCTCAGCAGTAGGCAGACATAACAGATGCCTCTTCCTCACAGGATGTTGAAGGAGTCAAAGCAGTCTTGTTTTTAAAATACACTTTTTCAAAGAGAAAGGGCCATATAAATGGGAGAGTAACATGAAGCACAGTATCTAAAGTGAAACTTCTGCATTTGCTGCAGATCTGTAACATGAACACAAAAATAAAATTCAGCCAAATTACCCCAATTCTTTGTTTCAAAGGAAAATCTGATGAAGATTTACCTGAAGCTTTCACTAGTCTGGGCAAACTCTCTGTAAACACAGACAAAAATCTTCCCCAAGTTTCAGTTTTTGCTCTGAAACATTTGCAGAACTTGAGTTCCTGTCCTGTGATTTCAAAGGGCCTGATCCTGACTGCACTTCCATTGCTGTAAACTGGGAGTAAGACCCTGTGGGCCAGGGAACAAAGAACTTCTTTAAATGAAGCCGAACCTAAACAATGGATTGTGGAATTTCAAAAAGAAAAAAACTCAAAAGCGGTCTCAAAATACAATGCTGTAATTGGGCTGCATCTGTTCTTTTACTGGTTAAAATGTACACATTCACACATAGGAAGTGCTTCATAATTATGGAGCACAGGAGGCATAAACGGCATAAGACATAAAAAGATTTTGGATACAATGGCATGGTTTGGAGCACGAAAATTAGAGTCCTGCTGTTGAGCGTTTTATTTTTACTGAGGTGGAGGAATTCAAACTAGAGTTCCTAGATCTTTTTCTAGATGCGAATCCATATTGAGCCCCTGTAAACGGCGTTTCACAGGTGTACCTTTTGCATCGACTGCTGGAGCACCTTTGAGTCATAAGTTAGGGGGTGCGTTGTGCCCCTGACCAGGACCTGCTCATTCTTGAAGTATGATCTAAGCAGTCCATACAACTGTGATGGGAAGTGACCGAGCAAAAGGTGTTCAGCCACAGCCCTTAGGTCAAGCAAAGCAAGGATGTGCTCTGCCTGGGGGGAGATCTCTCTTGTACAACAGAAAACTCTATGCGTATACGCATTTTGCTAGTGAACCAGACCAAAACTTCTATGAAAGTTTGTAACACACCGGCAAGTATGGGGAGAAGCTGTGTGCACACAAAGACTCACAGCTGCCCATAAAAATAAGCATTTAAATGGATTAAAAAGGCTATCATACTTTCAAACTAGCAATGGTTATGTTATTCAGAGGGATGTATAATTATTTGTTTTTCTAGATAAAAGGAGGGTATCAGCGGGATATTTTATGAGCATTCCCTGTGACCATCCCTCCCTCCCAGCCATAAACAAACACAGAAACAAAACAAAAACAAGGATCTACTTAGGGTGCAACATCTGTGGTCAGAGTTTAAGACTCAGATTTTTGTTTAAGCTTAATATAAAAAGACAAATTAGTAAAGTAAAGAAGGTAAAAAGCCTCATTTTGTTTAGCTTTTTGAAAACCTCTGACCTTCAGGAATGTGTGCAAGATCTGGAGTTCAGGTTCAGGCACATCCCCTGACCTAAGGATGCTCTTATAATGGCACTAGTTTACAATGCGTCCCTGCATTCCGGTAATACAGAATCCTGTGCAATGCCTTTCTTTAGACCTCAGCATAACCTATCCTTCTCAGCCTTTTTGAAAAACTGTTTTTGAATACGAAGTCCCATTTAACAAGTCCACATCCTTTACACACACAGACTTCTCTGTTAGTCACTGATAGGTGAATGCGTTTATGTGGTAGCTCTGTTCAGAGCTCTTTTGACTGTAAGGGGCCATTCTCCTAGGTAAATAATGTTTATGAACCATTCTGTCCCCACACAGCAACATTTGAATGACAGATTCAGGAAAACACTACAAGAAAGAAATTACTCCCTTTCATAATCCATCAGCTCAGCTAAAATAGTAAATCAGAGGAAAGTTAGACTCAAATACGATCCCTTGGGAACAGAATCACTTTGAATGGATTTGGGGAAAAATACACATCCTTCTCAAATTCAGTAGCTTAGATGCTTATATTTGTCTCTGTCAAGTTACATGCAAAGAAGCAGAAAAACAGAATTTAATACCCTGGGGATATGTTCTCCTGATAGATGCATCTAACTTCCACAACCATTAATGGGGATTACACAATGAGTATTGAGAAAAGAACATAGCCATAAAAATACACACTTTTAGTGATATCCAACCTTAGGAAAACTTTCTTTTGCAGACTTCTGTTTCAGAAATTCCACTGTTAGGGCATGCCATTACAGAGTATTAGATTTCTTGGTGTGGAAGTATGTGGCAACATCTCCTTTATCTGCCAAAGGTAAATTTGCTAGCGTGTCCCCCAGGTATTATGTGTTCCTTTTAATGCATTGCAAATGACTCCCTCCAGTTACCTTTGAGACTATGAATCAGCAGTTGTAATATCATCCTGCTGAAATACAGGAAAGAGTAAGTCAGCTCCTTCATTTCTCTTTGATGCTTTCTCTTTGATTTTACCAGGCGTAAAGAAAAATAAAAATCATGGGTGAAGCTTGCCCATTCTGAAATAATTAGGTGTTTCACCCATAAATACATCTCTTGAAAGCACACTGACAGATCCTTGTCTTTGCCATTATTTCTAACCCACAAATGTGAGGAATTCATTCACTATACTATAAAGCTGAGTATTTTCAGGACATGGTCTCTTCTGGATGTATGCAGAGCCCAGCAGGTAAGCCTTCACATTTAAAAAAGTACCACTGGACAGTAAAGAGTCTGCATGTATGAATACAATGATTCTCACTACATACAATAACACAACATTTCTCACTACGTGCAGCAGCTATTTTCACTCACTGCCCAATGCACTTCAGTTATCTCCACCAAAGCAGTTGGCATTACAGCATGAGGACAGTCTTACATTAGAGACAGCTTGTGGGAAGGAACTTGCCAGTCTAAAACGTTTAGTCTACCTGCCTGAAGATATGTGAGAGACTGCAGACGCTTCCAATTTGTTAAGGAACAGTAACACTGCATATTTAGGCAGAATAAAATTATAAATAAACTCAGAATGTGAAATGTTCTGACAGAGTTGGGTTTTTAGGGTTTTTCCCTCCCAGTTGCTCTTGATACTTAATAAAACGCAACCTTTTATGATTGTTACTGTTTCCATAAAGCCACTATTTTCAGATCTTCAACATACAGCTTAAGCCCTTCTCTGGACCACACCTTAATGATGCCCCTAACACTCCAGCAGCACTACAAGTCTGCATATACACTTGCAAGCTGCCTTGTTTGAAAGAAACATTGCAATGAAGAAGCCATTTAAATGTCTACAAAACAATTACTTCTGTTGAAGGAATTGTTTCAGGGAGAAAGCTAGGAAGAGATAAGACAGAAACACCACAGCAAGCATATCGAGAAGCAGCTCAGATGCAAACCTTCCCTTGCTTCTTAATTTTCATCCCAATACCTCACAATTTCATCCAATTACTTCAACGATTCCTTCTAACCACAGAGAACTATGAAGAGCAAAATATGATGACACTTCATAAACTTTTAAATGGTGCAGTTTGTTTCTGGCAACAGCCTAACATTCATCATCCTGCTACCACCCGACACAAGATGTTTACTATCACATATATTAGTTAAATTTAGTAAGACAAGATCTTCAGCAGATATTATTCTGAGATTTCTGAGTGCTGCTATGTCAAACTATACCAGCTGATATTTAACATTTTTAGAGTCACTGGATGTTTCTGGACATTGGTCATAGCACATAATCATCTTTCATGTGGAGGGCACTTACTCAACCGTAGAAATCGGTAATAGTCTGCAGGATGTCTGAAGGCTTCCATGAAACGCTGTGATCATTTTCATCAAAAGCCAAGTGGATTAGTAATTATGTCAGGAAAATGCTATTTCAACAACAGTCATTGAGGAGGCTGTGCATAACATGGACGTAGTAGCAACCACTCAGGATCCCTTTAAACATTAGGAGCCAGCTGAATGCTTTGTTATGGTTTCTGGGGTAACTGTTCAGGGGCATGGGCAGCTCCTTCTCTAAAGCTGTCAGTTTGGCATCATTCACAAATATTACATTCATGTAGAACAAAATATGTTTCAAAAAGTGTTCTTACAAAACAGAACAATTCTAAGCTTTCCAAATGCAATAATATCTTAGTTTATAACAGAGGAAAGTACTCTATAGGAACAGACACATTTTTTAAATTCCTTGGATGCAAAATTTTATAATTCATGCATATTTGAAATATCCTCGCACTGGGTTAGTTAGCAGGGTGGTTTAACTGTTCGTTGTTTCTGGAGATGCTAGTCCTTATTCTGAGAGGAACATGAGTGAAACCAGTCTGGTGGAAGTAGCCTGCTCCTTCACAGATTTGTAGGCTTAGGGAACTCTGTGTCAGAAAGAACTGGATGATATTGCCAGCCTGGCCTTCTGCACAGCGCAAGTGAAATCATTCCACTCAGCAATTTCTGCATCAAGCCCTAACTTCTCTGGGTACACCCTTAAAAAGCAGAATCCAGTCTCAATTTAGAGATTCACACTGGGAAGTCCATCACATCCTTGACATCGATCAAATAATGAAATGATTCTCTTTGCTAAAAATGCGTATCTTGTTTCCAGAGTGATTTTGTCTACCTTCAGCTCTCATTGTTGGAATGGATGTTTGTTCACCTTTCACAATCTTCACCCCCCTGCACAGTCTAAAACGATCAAGTTACTGTGGCTTAACAACTTACTCTTCATCAACTAATTGTGGTGAACTTCCATATGTGCTCTCCTACCCACAACTTAGCATTCTGGCATAACAGATTTAACTAGGTTGCATTAGCTTACATTTGCCTTGAGGCAAATGCCCTCACTTGCTGAGGTTTATGTGATGTGTGATAACTCATTAAGGTATGGCAAACTGCCTGCATATCTGTCCAGCCCTGGAACAGCAGCTGCATGTACTATTCCCAGTTCTTTTGTTCTTCAAGTGGCCAAACCCCAAGAGCCTGTCATTTTCAAAAGCCAGGCAACCATAACATTAAATGCATGGCTGAAAAGTGCAAAAAGGTTCCCTAAACAAACAGTAGCACCTCCTTCATAGCCCATCGCTGGCCTAAGGACAAGGGGGTGCAAATTACTGCTCTGGTCAAAGCTACCTACACCTCCATTTCAAAAGCATAAAATGGAAATTTAAAACAAAATCCACCCTTTAAAGAGAAGAGTGATGATTGTTCTGGTACTGCAACTACTCATGCTAAGCTACAGCTTGGAAAGGCAGGTGTCAGTGTCTTCTGTTTCTAGATGTGTGGTTATGATAGTGGCAAAGGTGCCTCGTCATTAACTTTGAAGGGTAAGATGCTACAAATAATTAGTAGTTTGCTTCTAGCATTCATTCCACTCTTCACCAACCAGAAGACCAATATGTTTCTGATTTCAAACCACCGGTAGGTATGCATCTGACAAACTACATATCACCAGAACAAAGAAAGCCAAGTTAGGGGAAGTGAAAGTTGGCTGTACCATGGATAATATATATGTAGACAACTGCGTGAGGAAAGAGTCAGGCCTTACATGGTCAGGTGGAACAAGACAAAGCTACCTTGTGCCCTCCCCATTCCCTGGCACCTCCTAGCACACAGCCTCTAAATCAGAAAGGAATGGGGGGAAAAACAAGCGCTAATTCTATCTCGTTTAACTTGTCAGGGTATGCAAGACAGGAAATAACGTGAGGCTGACAAGGGTTCCTGGGTGCCCAGAGGGCTATCATCCGGAAATTCTGGTGAGAAATAACAGTGGTTATGACTCTCTTTGAACCTAAATGTAATAAGTATCCCAGTCACAACAGTCCAGAGTCAAAACAATCTCTCAGTCCATTTCCCACAAGTTCTGTAACTGTCCATAGAAACTGTAATTATCAATGCATTAATTTTATGACATGTTAAGTAAGAGAACTAGTCTAATTTTAAGTCTGTATTGTGGAAATTCAAATACAAAAAAGTGTCCTGAAATTCAAGATTGACATAAGAAATAGAGTGGAAGAAATCCTGGGAAGCTGGAGATCTGAGTTTGGTTCTCTAAAGACTAAGGAGAGACTGAACCTAGGTTTCTCACTTCCTAACTGATTGCTTTAACCAGGGGTCCCAATGCAAAAACTTTATCCAGTAACAAGTCACAATCAAGTCTTGCCTCCTCCTCCCATGTAAAAGAATGAGCCTCTAACTCCCTCCACCATCTGCAGAAGGAGCCTTCATGCCTCATACAGACACTTTGAAATCTTCCTTTTGGGGGTAAAGCGACCAGTTTTGAAGCACTGCAACATCTACATGAAATGTGCCTGGATCCTCATGCTGGATCTCATGCTCCTGGATTTTGTTGATTTAATTTGAATCACATGTATATAATTTTTTAGATATATTATAGGCAGGGGACATGTACACACAGCATGCTCTAGGCTGCTTCTGGTTGCACTAAGATTTATGGTATGAGTGTGGCCTCAGGGAAGAGTGGAAACAGCAAAGCACCCCACCAGGCAGAAACTTGAAGGCAAAGGTATAAAATGCGAGAAGGGAGGAGCGTGTGAGAAAGAAGCTGAAGGAGAAAGAAAAACAGTGATGAGGAAACACCTTTTGGTTGCGTTCCCTTTTCCAGAATAGTTCACCCCTCTCTTCCTGGTGAATGTCTTCATATTCCTATCATCCACAGGCAAACAGAGTGCAGATACGGCTTTAGTTACGACCAGACAATGTGGTATTGCTATGTTTACAAGCAAATTTGGGCTGTGTCAGCTTGGCAAGCCCAATGGCCTGGCATTGTACATACCGGATGAGGATACTACAAATGCAATAAAAGGATTAGCTTCCCAGATTTTTGACTCAAGGCGTTCCCTTGTGGTAGAGTTGGGTGAGGAAACGGAAGAACAGACTTAGGGAAAGAAGGGAAATTCAATAGCCCAGAATCACATAATGCTGAGCTAGTTACTCTGTGAAAGCTTCAATAAAGTGGCTTACAAAGTCATGACTATTACATGGTCCTCTCTGATCTTTTCATGACGATGAGAAATGGTTGTTCCCAGYTTAGGAAAAAAATTCTGTATGTAAAGTCTGGCTTTGTTGTGCTGTGAACTCCCTGGAGAGAGTATCAGTCACCCTGCAGGGGCTGGAATAATGAATGAATCCATCAGGGAACAGGCTTTCTTCTCCTCTGACATGCTTGGAGGGACCACCCGCACACACTTCAACCCTTTCTCTGCAGAGTGCCGCCTCTACAGCCCTGCCTAATCTCAGCCAGCAAGGATCCTTCCTATCAAAGCCCATCACTGATGGGGTTTAGACACCCTGCAGCTGAGGAGTGGCTTGCCCATAGGCCTCCCACTTTCTGGGCAATAGCTCTAACCACTGGAGGAAAAGGAGGCAACACAACGGTGGAAATCTGTAATGGGAGCTGTGGGGAGGTAGAAGGTAAGCAGCAGGGCAGCTGGCCAACTGCCACAGCACAGGCACTGCAAAATCATGGATCTCCCAGTATGCAGGAGATAAATGAGTCAGGGTAATTGCTGCATGCTTGCAGGCAGAACCAGCCAGAGAAAATAAAGGATCAGCAATCACCTGCATATGACAGCTCTTCTCTTGAAATCTTCATGGTTCCTGAATACAGACTGCAAATCTGTGCTGTTCAAAACCTCATTAAAATCTTCCCATTACTGAAGCACACAAAGATTTACTTCTTCATTCCTGCACTCTTTCTGTGATTTTTTTCAAGGAGAATAGGACACCCTGGAGTCACTACACAGTCATGTTACAGGAGAGTTTAAGATAGTTATGGAGCCAAGGGGTAAGCATCCTGAGAGCAGCRAGAGACCAACTATCATGTGAACTCCAGAAGCAACTCAGTGCTGGCTGGATGTTGAACTCCCACATGTGATTCTTCTATAATTCCATCTTGTCATTATTGATAATATAGTTAAAAAGATACATCCTTAATTGTGTATATTTTTACAGTGTAGCCCATTTTAGGGTAAAAGGTGAAAAAAAAGCAGCCTTACAATTATGTAATGTCTTGCTCAGAATAACAAAAAGTGCTACTCCATGCTAATTAGTGGCTTTACAGTGAGTTGAAGTGAAATGAATGGACATGTAGCTACAGTCCTCCCCTTAGCAGTGGCCTAAAAATTGCACAGTGGATGCTAACTCTGTCTACTGAAGGAGTATTTTAAGAGACTAGACAATTGGAGAAAGCAATTGTGGAAAAGGACAAAGCATAATTACACCTATCATATTTCCCCAAACATGCACTTAATGGACAGAAGGTATTCACACATATGACACTCTTAGAGCATTCTGGAAGTGCACAAGATATGTTAAGCCCTGTTATTATGACTTCAGATTTGCTCCAGCCACAGAGCTCCCAAACAGGGAGCTGGACCGCAGAGCTGGTCAGGGCAGCCAGGTAACAATAAGAACAGGGGATCAATCAAACAAAATGGTGAGAAATTTCAGCTCTCACTGAGCCCTAAGATTTTTCTTAAACTGTTGCCTGTGTATTACATCCATGTTATTAAAACCTCTGCTGTACTGAGATACTTTATATAGTGAGTTGTCAATAGCATCTGAGCTACTAATTAGACCTCAAGGATCAGATCAGATCAGCATCTCAAGACACACAAGAATCCTGGACAGCCACTCCTGCTTCCCTCTCTGAAAATGTCTGAAAATTATAATTCATTAGTAATCACCTGTGGTCTGTTTCAAAGTTCACTCTCCTGTACAGCAACATTAAAAATGCCCTTATAATAGTTAGTAAGATGAAATCTACAAAATTACCACATTTCCATCCAAAAGCCCCAGGCACAACCTAATCACGCCAACAGGTAATGTGTACAGCGTGCATACTCCCATTCAGTGCTGCAGCATCTACAGCAGGTTTAAAACTGGAGGGAGGTGGCTCACCTGTATCTCACATCTAAAACATCCAGACTCAGAAGAATTACAGGTTAATTCCTGGAAAAACTAACTGAATCCTCCCTTCTTTCAGAGTCAATAAAATGAGTACCAGCTTATTTATGACCTTTCGATAAGACCTTAAAAAAATTAAAAATCACATGCATGTTCTGAGGAGGAGGTTGCCCCTTAGTCCTCATTTCCCACTCTCCACTTCCGTATTCATTATGCCAGCGCTAGAAACTTGTTACTGACGAGGGAGCTTCAGTTTTCATACAGTTTCAGAAATGCACACGAGTGTTTTGGAGCAAAAGGCCTGGTCTCAATGAAAAAATCATCCCTTGTAGGCATTTCTCTTTTTTTGTGACTGCCTATATGTTAATCAGTCAATCTCCATCCCCCCAAATTCTCCTCCTATAACTCTGCCTGAGCAAAAATCCTTAATGATACGCTACAGGATTGGAAGCATCCTCTTTCCCTCGACTGTCTGAAATCTCTCCTTCCTAAAGTTCTGAGCACTTCAAAATACTGCAGCCAAATGACTCTCTTGCTCCAAGAAAGAGAACCAGATCACTCTGGCTCCTCTAAGATTGATATCACAAAAGCCCCCTCAAGGAAATTACAGCCTCATAGCATACAGTTGCCTATTATTTATTCCATGGCCAGATTCTCAGCTGGTATAAATCAGGGCCGGTTCCTTGCCTTCAACAGGGTAATGCTGATTTATGCCAGCTGACAGTCTGATCCTGCATGTGTTCCACTTGCACAATGCTAGTTATTAAAGAGACTCATTAAATGCCCCAGGCATGCAAGAACCACACTTGTGTCTTTACTTGGAAAATGTTGCTCTGAGGAGTAACTCTGTGAAACCTTCCTGCCGCTCTCTGAGTATGTTCTGTTCAAAATCACTTGCTTTTCTAACAGAAGGAAGTCTCTGTGCCCTGCCAGACCACCAGAGCTTTGGTAACACAAGATGGATTTTATGATGGCTTCAGCGCAGACCAGGTCTTTGACTGAGTTTGAAWGCCGAATTAGATTAAGCTCACAGGTATACCAATGCAATGTTTTGGAGGAACTGATCAAATGCACAGAGACCAGAAGCTATCTTTCAGAAGTTGTATTACTGGTGACTACAGAAAAAATTTGGTGTGACTTTCAAATCACTGGCTGAGCTTAGGGCTTTGGCTCCTTGATAAGCCTTTCTTTTTTCCCTTAAAAAACTAAGAAATCTACTTATGGAGCAGGGAAACTGAGTTCTTTTGAGGATCTGAGCCAAAATCCWTGGGTACAAACAGGATGTATGTAGGAAATAGAAGACAGCTTTCTAATACCTCTGGTTTCAAATGACCATTTCAAAGGCACAAAGTTAACCCTAAGTGTCATTGTAATGATGTGTCTGCCAGGTTGCAAGTTGAGGGATACTTTAAGTGTGAGGAGGCAGAATCTTCTATCCTTTACTAAAGTCTACTAATTTCAGTGGGATTATTGCTGAAATACTACTCTGGGTGAATGGAGAACTGGAATCCCAGAATCAAACTATCWGGGCTGTTAGTAATAAAAATTGTGGTTCCTTTGCATGACACAAAATACTGAACCAGGCTTGTTTATTATTATGATATGAAACAAAGACTAGAAGACTCCATTCATTCTGAACAATGCCATTCCCACCCAACAAAGGGAAGATGAATACATGGTCACAGATCAACGTAAATAACGCTGGCAGGGAAATGTTTTTCCTGCCCCACAAAACACTGTAACATTTCATAAATTTTCATACTCGCAACCAGAATGAAACCAACATCATTTGAAGTGGTGGGTGTGGGGGTGTTGTGCATGCATGCAAAACAAGAGAAAGAGACTGTCGGGCAATATCCTGGAGGTTGTGGATAGGGGGAGCTCCAGATTCATATGTGCGCTCTGAGTCAGATGAGGCACTTGATCCTGTCTTTCTTCCAGCCTCAACCAGTGATTATTCTAATTATTGATTAATGATTATTTCTCTGTCTCTCATATATTATAAATTCCACCCTGGGGAAGAAAAAAAAAAGTTTCCTGATGAAAGTTTAATGGAACTGGTACATTTCCACAAATTGTTTCAGTTTTGACAAATCAGCATTTTCCCATGAAAAAACAGTGTCAGAGATTCTCAACCAGCTCTAATTTTAACCAGATTAACTTCAGGGATGAATGCCAGCAGGAAGCTCTTGCTAAATACCAGTTGTTTGAGCAAAGGAAAACGACTCCTACCTCAGACAATCTTCCCAGAGGTAAAAAGGCTTTAAAACCCGTACAAAAAGAGGGCAGGTAGATCCAGCTGTAACAACTATAATAACATTCAGAGCTAGGAAATGGCATATTAAAAATATGCACAAAGATGGACAAATGAGCAATTAGTATTTCTCCTGCCCAAGTGGTTGTTTCTTAACATTTGAAACAGTTGCTGAACTTTGTAACAAGGCAAAGAAAGACATTAGTCCCTGACTCAGGAATCCATCTGGACTGCAGGGATATCACTTAAAACACGCTCAACTTTAAATGCTGTTTAAATCCCTGGAAGTTAATGGGACACAAATGAATGATGACATGTTGGCACCAACAGAAATGGAATTAAGCATGTCCTGATGAGATTTGTTAGTTCTGAATCTTAATTTGGATGAGTCTTCATCACCTGATGGTGTTCAAAATGCTTTGTTTTCTCTACATAGCTCACCCTAAACATTTCTACATTAACTAAATCTGCGTTCTTTCAGGCAGTAGGATATAAGCGGTTACACTCGACCAATGTCAGTTCTGCCATTCTGTCTTCATGCCAGAATGAAACCCTACTATGAAAAATACGTTTAAGACTTAGCTTGTGTCACCAAGAGCCCAGTCATGCAAATACTCAGTACCGACCCATTGCTTTACAATGGGAAACAGTCCAAAGGTATTTGCCAATGCTACAATGCCCTGCCCCAGTGCATATGCCCACTCCTCACTGTAACAGAAATATATGCCCTGTAGTAAGAAGTTTCTCTGGTATTTCTCAACACAACTCTTGCCACATCTACCTGGCAGCAAAGTTAAACATCAGGAGGACTTCTGACTAATCTGCAGAAAACAAGGCATATTATTCTGACATACAACAAGGCATATTATATCCCCTTCTGATGTATTTTAGACTATTTTAATCTTCCAGGATTAAGGTTCTTAAAAAGGCCCAAAGATACTGCCACCACTTTTTATTTTATTCTTGATTACTAAATTTAAAAAACCTGTTCTCCTTATCCTGTAGGGAAAAAAAAGCAACAATCCCCCCACCCCAACTACGTTTAAGGCTAAAGTCCTAATAAGCAACCCCAAAACCCAGCATTAAATCTCTCGAACTAGGACTCAATCAAATTTCTCTTTCACAATGGGGCTGGTTCTCCACTGCTCTGTGCTGGAAATCCCTTGTGCTCTGACACGTGCACAGAACTGGTCCATTTTACTGAGTTTGCAACAGTCTGGCAACACAAACTAGTTAATGTTCCTGGGATCTGCCTACCCGGTAATTCCCTGGAGTCAGAGAGCTCCTGTTCCGCCAGGGAGATGCTGCCCCACTCTCTCGCCCTGCCTCCACGCATCCCTTTGTTCCTCTGCTCGCCAGAATGGCCCGGGGGGCGTGGGCAGACCCCGTGGGGACCGTAAAGCCCCCCCTCTTCCTGCTGAGCCCCGGGCCACGGAGTCATAAAAGCAGCGGAAAGCCCTGGCTTTCCTGTGCCACCAAAGCTGCACTGCAGCCATGCCATCCAGTATGGAGACTGTATGGGTCACTTTTAGATCAAAATCTGTCATTACATCAGCAGTAATATTTCATACCTAGGTGGCACAAATGCACCTGGCTACACAAGATCTAAGACTAACATATTAGGCCCAATCAACTGGTTTTGCTCATTCTTGCTACCATAAGTGAGACACATCTTCTGAGGTCAGAGGAATAACAGTGACACAAAATGAATGCTAGCAAACAGAATATGGCACAGACACACAAAGAATGAGAAAAAGTCCCTATGCCATGAATGCAAAAATATCAATTTAAAAATATCCTGCAGAGGAAATATGATCACAGGAAACATCAACAACTGGTACCACAATGACACTGTTCTCTTTTTTTTCCTCCCCTCCAAAAGAGAAGCTCCTTTCTAACTATGAAAAATAAAACCATGAAGAATTTTGCTCTTGGTAAGAGTTTGACACCATCTTTGCTCCTAAGTTCAGAGTTAACCTTGTAACAATGAGGTCTTTTATCAGCCATCGCTATAGTACGCTGCATCTTTGAAGCAAAAACAGCTCATCCCAGAAAGGAATAGTTGATTTTGAAGCAACACTGTTTGGCTAACTGTAGGTCATATAATAGTAAGTGTTTATAAAATATAAGTGAAAAATAAGATTATGAGCATGAAAAAAAAAGAATTATTCCATTGCCCTTTTTTTCAAATCGCCTTTTAAACAGCTTCAGGAAATGTATATAACTCTATGTAACTCTATTGATGTTAATGGAACTATATAAATTTGCAGTAGCTTAAGGTTTGGCTCATCATTTTTTAATAGTAACCATTCCTCCATGGAATTCACCACTCGAATACTATAGAAGCGTGTTAATACTGAAGAGCTCAAAACAGCAATTAAATAGAAGTGATTTTCAAAGTATGAGGTATAAAATACTCAGAATTCAAGGGTACATCATACTTAGAAGAAAACTCAATAATATCTCAGTCCTGTTCTTACTTCTGTCATGAAATAACTGGAAGTCTGCCAAAGCTTTACCAGGGGGCAGGATTGTATTTTAGATCTGAGTGTGTTGCAAACATGTTCCATCACGTTATGAAGATGTTTGTTCTCATACTTCCCTCTTGCAACTATCTGAAGCTCTTAATTTGATCTTATTTTGTTACTATAAAACCCACTGACTGTAATATGGCATTTAAAAAAAAATTAGGAGATAACGATACAAGTAGAGCTTGGCTGAATGGAGGAAATTAAGTCCCAGATATTCAGAAAAGAAGAATCATTACACATATTATTCCAAAACACAATTTAAGTTTTTAATACCCCAAATATAAACTACAGATTCCGATTTCACTTGGACAAAACAGTGTTCACTTCTTATGCAGGTGACTGCTAGTTTGCACTGCCATTTATCAGCGTAGCAGTCACAATCATTCAAAAAAACCCACATCTTGTCCCTTTAGTCTATGGAAATAACTTCAACTACTTGTGTCTAGCGCAGGATACTAGAGCATATTTTTCAAAGCAAATACTTGCTTTTGGACCCGCTCATGAATTCATGGTTTACTCCAGAATTTTTATGTAAATGTGCTCTTCTTGTTCAATGTTTTGTTCGGAAGAACGTTAAGATGAAATTTTAACTGAGGTTCTATTAATGCCCTCACCAGTAACAGCAGGTGGTCAGTATGCATGCCTGTGAAGCAAGGTCTCCTGAGACTGCTACCTGTTATGCCTCATCCTCTCCCAGCTGCACAGCTATTGATTGTTCCAAAGTGAGTAGCTCTTCCTGGGCTTTGTTTTGTTTTCCCCCAAACATTTGGAAGCTCTAGTTTTCATTTTGATGACGACTAACAACCAATATCCAAACCTCACACTTTCTGCCCCCACAGAACTGTTGTTTTCTAACCAATCCTAACTTGTTACACACTTAACCCTACTTAATCCTAATTATGAAAATGTAATTTTCAACAAATTTTGGAGCTATACGATAGATTATCTGTCAACAGGTCAACCTAATTTTGGTTACTGTAGAGTGTAGATGAAGATCAGCAGGAAATATGCTGAACTGGAAGCAAATCTCTATTTTTTCCTCACTGGATCTATGACAAGAAAGAAGATATCAAAAAAAAAAAAACCCCAAACCCCTTAAGATATGTCCATTAAAAAAATTTATCTGTAGATTGAAACTGTCTATACTGGTTGAGCAAAAAAAAGCATAAAAGATAATAACAGAACAGCAGCCTAATAACAGTGGAGCTCTTGCATTTAAAACTTTGTGTGATAGGACTCTACAGCAACTTTTTTTAGGCCAGGATCAAAATAAAAGCCATCGCTAGTTGGGTATGATTTATATTAATCATAAATAATACAAATATATAGCAAAATCAACATGAAGCTGCATGCCTCAAATTTAAAATAATAATAAAATATTGTGCCCTAGGACACTACAGTGTCACTTAAATTGTTTTTTCATGTGCCCTAAACTTACATGAGTAACTTTACAGGTATGTAAGGCCTGTTGACTTTGACAGGATTACTAATGAAGCATGAAGTYAGCCATGTATATAGCTATTTGCAGTGGTTATGTGAGAGCTATCCAGTTTATGTTATTATTTTTCAGCAACTGTTTTGAAACCATTATTGGCCACGAATGCACCACAGGGGAGAACTGGAGCACCAAGCACAGCTTGAAAAAGCTCACGCATCTGTACCTCTTACCTAAAGACTAAAACCAGGCATTCAATATCACAAGGCACCTCAGAAATCTGCTTAATACTTCAAAACTGTTTCAGATGTAGTTTTGCTGCAATGTGATGTTCTCTTTTTAACTTCACCAACGGAGCTGCAACACGATTTAGGGCCCAACCTTGCAGACACAGATGTTAGTTCACAGATGCAGGTTAGCACCCGTAAGGCTGGGACAGAAAGCTCCTCAGAGCAGGGACCCTGTTTCCACAGGGGCACTTTAACCTCTCAGTGCATTCCAAACTGCTCTGTGATGTGTAATGCAAGCCACAGCCTCAAAAATCTGTCTAGGGATGTCTTGATAAAAACAGCTGGAATAAGGGCCGTAAAGCATCATTAAAAGTGAATTAAGCAACATGAGCACTTTAGGATACTGAGTGCTGCAAGAATGCTGTTCTCCGTGCAACTGCTCACAGCCATGCCTTAATTCTGCTGTAGGCAGTACCACAGAAACTCGCACGTAAAGTAACTTTTTGGTAAGTAAGTGCCGAGCTCCGCGGCCGCGCACAGGCCCTCAGCGCCAAGGGAGGGCGCGCAGGGGCTCGGGCCAGCGGCGGCGGAGCGGAGCGGAGCAGAGCGGAGCAGCCTCTCCATCGCCGGGAGCGGCGCCGGAGCGATGCCCGGCTGCGCGGGCCGGCCTGGGGCGGCCGGAGGTGCGGACCGGCCGCCCCCGCGCCCGCCGCCCCCAGGTGCGGAAGCMGCGGCAGCCGCAGGGCCGGGCAGCCGCTCCGCCCGGCGCAGCGGGCAGCTCCCGGGCTGCCCTCTCCGGCTCCTCCGGCCGCACAAGACCCTGTTGCATTTCCTGCCAAGTTCTCTCTTTTCTCCCCCACTTCCCTCCGCCGACGGACCTCACTGTCTGCTGTGAGCCCCCGGTTCCGCAGCCCTTTCTCCCCCGGTAACTTTCAAGCAGGACAATAAATAACACACTCCCCCCCCCCCCCCTTTGTTACTAGCTTCAAAACTTTCTCAGCAACCAAATCCCCCCCTCCCCTGCACCGCTCCTGCCTGCGGCCGAGCAACTGTCAAGTGAAAACGGCCCGCAGGCTGCGGCCGGGGCCGGGCAGCGGCGCGCACTTACCGCGAAGCAGAGCGGGGACGGAGCTGCCCATGAGGAGCCACAGGCAGAGGCGCAGCAGCAGCCGCCGCAGGCTCCTCGGCAGACCGGCAGGCATCGCGGAGCCGCAGCCGCATAGAGAGCGGGGCCGGGCCGAGGCGGGGCGTG
>NW_020448420.1:571008-815022 GCF_003343035.1 Apteryx rowi | reverse complement strand
GCGCGCCCCGCCGGGCCCGGGGGCGGCACGGCCAGCGGCGAGGCTGCAGGGCGCCGCGAAGCCGCGAGCTCCGCCGGTCCCTTGTCCCCACCAGCGGACAAGGGCCCAGTCGTGCCCTGGGGATGTGGGGGCTTTCCGGAGCTCCCCCTTGCATCTGAGCCCTGGCCTTAGGGGTGCTCCTGCGGCCCGTTTTGCGCTCTGTGGAACAGGCATCTGAAAGATGAGATGTACCCCCCGATGAACTAAAGCAGGGCCTAGGGGAGGCTGAAGTCCGGGTAATAACAGGAAATGTTCACACAGACTAGCTGGGCACTCAGCTTGCAGATGCTGAAGCAGACTGTGACAACTTGCCACCTGCCTCTCTTTTGCATTTTGCTCCCAAACGGGCTGGATGCACACCATTTGCTCCCAAGCCCTGCACGTGTGACGCAGATGACGTTCATCTCCCTTCCTYTCTAAAGCAGGTTCATCTTTTGCCAGAGATTTCTTCAGAAAGGAGAAATTGCACAGAGCATTCAGGGAGTAGGACCATACCAGCAATGCCAGTTTTGCCCAAACAGAGGTGACAGAACCACTAGATCCTCGGCAGGTTTACGCTGAATAAGGCCTGTGCCTTCTGCCCATATAAATCCAACCACTGCATAGCCAGGAATTGTCTTGAGACCCATTTTTGGTTGAGAGTCTTCCCTCCTCTCTGAGTTAAATGGCTGGGCATTGATTAAAAAGTAAGCTGCTGCACATGGGGATAATTTGAGAATGCCTGTTCAAATTTTGGTGATTCACTTTTGTCTTGATTACAGCACAAGTTAGAGGTACAGATTTGGGTATTTGAGAAACAGGGCTAAGCCCTCAGGGGGAATATACCTAATCATGCTCTGAACGTCCTAGATCAACTCTGTATGAATTTGGAAGTGCTTATATAATGCATTTAATTGGCCTATAACAGGCATAAAAAATCTCATTGTGATTTTATGCAAATTTAGTTTTAAAAACTCCCTAAATGCATGTTTTCACAGTGCAGTCCCAGTTTATCGTGCAAATTCCCATAAAATTCTCCAAGAGTATTTTCCTTCCCCCCCCCCCCACCTTTTAAATACACTCAAGATTCATTCAAATACAGTTGCCACCTTCCAGATGAGGTAAGAAATGTTGGATTCACTTTTGAGTGCAGACCTGGAGTATTCTTATCAGTTCCTGTGCATTGACCCTATGCAGAAACTGCCTGAGTTTTTAGTAATTTATTTATATGAAAACATTTCTCAAACCCCATCAGTATTTGCTGTAGCAATGCAGCTGTCAAGAGCTGCTGTTTGCTTAGAAAGTTGGCTGTATATATCGCTTGAGCTCTCCTGTTAGTTTTAGATGACTAACTTTCAATATGTAAGGAAGCTAAAAAGCCATTAAATACAGATTTAATGTTAGTATTCAAACCTGTCAAAATTCAGGTATGATTCAGTGAGCTGGCCTCCACCTCGCATTCCACTGCTGCCGCACCTGACCTCTCTCGCTGCTGCGAGTGCCGTGGCTCTTCTCTCACGCTGCCACCTTCCGACCAGTGGAGGAGAGGGGCTTTGGGGAGGCCTCAGTCCTGAGTGCTCAGCACCCCAAAGGTCTCACAGCCCTGACTGCAGCCTAGCAGCACAGCTCGTCTTTGTCCTGTTGTGTGATACTGCTCGTTAGATAACCCAATAAGCAAGGAGTCCATTATATGTTGACTTCAGCGGTCTAATTTTTCCATATAAACATTGCTTTTATTTTCACAATGTGTCATACAATGAGGACTGTGTACAGTTGCACTTGGGTGTTCAGATAGTACACGAGAGCGGTACCTGCTATTAGGAAGTTTTTTGGGTGGGGGGGATATATCTTACCTGGATATCCTCAGTGGAGAAATAACTTTATCACAAAAAGTCCATGTGGAAGTGGACATAAACTCCAATTCGGTTCACAGATTTGTCCTAGACAGGCTTATTAACAAAGCTCATGTCCTGCTTTTTTGAGTACTGTAAGCTTCCCTGTTAGGGCCCAAATGCAGTTTAATCAGGATTTCCTGGACAACCAAGAATATATAAAACAAGGCTAAGCTGGTCATTTCTTTCCGTTTCCTTATTCATAGTTCCCAGTTCCCTATTTGCAGACTGCAATTTATTACTTCTAGATTGAAACTGAATATTTAACTTCAGCCTGACTGAGGTAAGAAAGAGCCAGCTTTGAAGAGCCACAGATTGAAACTGTAAATAATTAACTCCAGTCTGACTGGGTAAGGAAGGGCCAGCTAATTTCAGTTTGCTGCTCAGAAAGGCTAAATACTGAAATAGTGAATATTGTGTGTTTTCTTTCTGAGCCTCAAAAATGATCTAAAGAGATACCCAGAACACAAACAAGCTAATGCCTCTTGAACCTCAGGGCCTTCTAGTGAAAGACAACACAAGCGCTTCTTGCTGCAGTTTTAGGGACCACTTTTTATAACAGTCCGTAAAAACTACGGAAAGCAAATGTTTTCTCTCTTTCCTATTCCAACCATTTCTCAGCTTGCAATATCATATTTCTGTCAAAATTCCATGCAAACTACAATATTATTCTCATATGAAGAACACTTTCAAGCTTCCACAAAACTTGCATTGCTATTACAACTGTAGTTTCACTGTACGTAACATACATTTTAGCCTAAAGTCATTCTACTCACAAACTGCTGGATTGCCCTGTAAAGCCATTATTTTGATTAGTTTATTAGGTCCGGTGTTGCTTAGTTTAAGAATCCCTCAACAAGCTATTTCTGAAATCCACTGATTCCAAATTATAGAAGGCCTATACAGCTGCACCAACACAAGATAGTGTTTATGCCTATATGAAGCTGACATGTGTGGCTTGGGGTGAAAACATCTCACTTAACTGTAGCTCTCTAAAAGTTAGCCTCAGAGTGAGGTTCCAGGAGGTGGCTGAGACAAGCCTAACAGCTTTCCTGCTATGAAAAGGAGCAATCACATTTATTCGACTGCATAGTGAGTTAGTCCCAGATCAGGTTCAGGGACCAAAGGATAGAGGACAACAGCTGGATGAGCAGGACTACCCCTTACAGGGGCAGCAAGCTGTAAGGTCACCTAAAGTCCCTCTGTCATCAATGGATGGAGAGGATTCTAGCTATTTTAGAAACCTCTAGAGACATGAGCTAACAATAGCATAATTGGCCCAGACACCTAGTTTTGGGGCAGCTGATCTTAGATGAGATGAATCCTAATGAAAATGTTCTTTGAACTGTACAGATTGTCTAACATAAGCTACAGGATGTTTTACTGACTGGCAAACATTGGGATTTCTGCCTGTGATTTTTGTTTGGAATGAAATGAGGCATGAGGAACGTAGTATGCTGATATCGCTTTGACAGAACCATCAATTACAAAACTGGAATAAGTAGTTTGACCAAGATCAAAACATTCATAATTCCGAGTAAGTTTTGTCATAATTACCTTCCAAAGAAAATTGGGAAATCTTTTTGACAACGTTGACACATCCCATTTAGACATTTTTGGAATGAAAGATCTTTTTTTTGTTGTGATGCAACCAATTAGTTTTGAATTTTTGGTGTTCTCCCTATTTTACACATAAAAACAAAACATGGGAGCAACATACAACATCTTGATTTCACTAAAGTGAAGGAAGAGGTTTATTTTCAGGGAAATCTTGATATTTCAGTTCAAATCAAAGCCAAATTTTGAAACCCTGTATTCTTCCCAGACCAAAACTTCTGCTTTCTGCAGCGCACTGCTCATGAAGCTGACATCTGCCTGCTAATTTTCAAATTCAGGATGCTTGTCATGGAGTATTGGCCTTTCATCATTCTTAATAAAAAGCCTGCATGTCTGGTGCACCGTTTATTGCCGAAGAAGAACACATAGTCTCTACAGACTAAATTAGTAGTAGTAGTAGTAGTAGTTAAACTACTGTGCCTTGTATGGCTGCTTGCATCTTATTTCTCTCTTCATTTAGGTTATCAGAGAGCACAGAGTTACAGCTACTATTAAATGCAGTTTCCTTCTGTCTCATAATCACTGGTTTGGACTTGTTACTAATAATTTGCACTATTATAAAAACACATGCAGCCTCAAGCAAGGACATTTACAAAAGGTTACATTCATTGCAAAATGTTTTGAAAGACTCATAAAAAAAAGTGTTTGGACTTAACACAGCTTATCTCACAGATATAATCAAATTAAAACATCTGTTGTGTGTAATCATCCACCAGAAGGAGGCAATCAGCTTGTTATCAACTCCTGCATACATCAGAGGAAACAAGAATAATGTTATCTTCAAGTTTTATCTTAATAATGCTTTCTGTACAAATCTCCTGAATGACACTTAGCAAAATAAAGTTTTGAAATATTATTCAAATTAGCACCAGACTCTCAGAGCACTGCTGTTCACATGCTCTCTGACTTTTATCCATAATGCAAATCAACCATTTTTAAGGTTCACTGAATTGGCTTGTTCTGTGTTTACTGTGTATGCATAAATACCCCCAACAGTGAAAGCAGAAGTACTGAAGTGTCAGGAGAGATATCTTTCTTGCAGTGCTTCTAGCCCTGCCAGAAGCAGGAAGTACCATTAACCTCGCCACATAACCTTTTCAGATGAAGAATTCCATTCTAATTTTGCAAATGCAAAGGATGTTGGGAGAATTTTATACTGTTCTCTGCAGTTTCTTGTACTTCTCACAGTGGTATCTGAGCTGGGGGAGAAACTTGAACTTTTCCATGAGCATGTTCTATCTTCCTTCTTTTCTCTTTTACATGCACAAAGAACTAGTAAAACTAAGTCTAGCTGCAATGACATATTAAAATAAGACACTGAACCACATTATTGCAGAAGTGTTTAGGAGATAATTTAAGTTGCTCAAAAATACGGTTATTCAGTGGAACATTTCTCCATTACCACAGAATCTGCAATTTGTACTATTTATCATCATCAAAGCTTGTTATTTTAGGCTCTTCATTAGAAAGAATTTGAACACTGGATGCCAAGCCTCAGAAAATCTCTGAAGCTATCAAAGAACCTAAGTAATACAACACAGAGGCCTTTTTGTTTAATTTTCCCACTGGAACAAAAGGGAGTTGTGAATCAGTGATAGAGTATATCCCTAAATCTTATCTGAAAGCATCCCAATACTTCAACCACAAAGCCCAGAACCGGGGAAAGTATCCTCCCACCCTACAATGCAGAAGATCACGTCTGTGCTATTCAGGAATGCAGTACACTCTGCTGATGTTAAACTGACTCATTTGACGAGGCTCTTTAAACAAATTTATTTGCAATAGCACAGCTGTTCCCCTCAGGAAGGAAATGCATGCGTCCATAATTTTTATCTGTAAGGCAACTTTATGATCTGTGGTCACAGGAGGTGGCTACTGTGCTTTACAGGTCAGAACCATGCAGTACTGGGGAATTAGGATTGCCTTGGGAGCTGGATATTGTTGCAATGGAGCTGGAAGCTGACACTGGAATGAATGGGCTAATTGTAGCTTGCAAATAACTCAGCAAATGTCATCCACCTTTGCTATTTTTCTTTTCTTGTGACCAAAGTCATCACCCGTCTAGCTTGTGGGCCCAGTTCTCGGGCTGTGCAAACACATCTTCCAGCTGGGTGTGACAACTCCCCAGCTGCAAAATGCTCTCCACACAGTCCTCCTAGCCATGAATATTGGGCAGGCATTTCCACTTCTAGCTCAGGCCAGATTAGCTGGGCTACTTTCAATAGTTTCAAGTCTTGGCCAGAGCTGGTTGTTACTGGGCTTTGCAAATTAGACAGTGCTCACCTGAAACTTCCAATAGGCCCAGAGGATAGTAACTCCATGTGGTGGATGGGGACAAGCCCTGGGGGCATTAATGACTTCTGCAAGGACCTGGAAGAGGGTGTTTATGCATAGAGTCAGTAATACTCAAGGCTTTCTGCATCCCTATAACAATATAGGGGTCATTAGGGCAGGCTTTACTGCATTTTACACCCATTTCATTACTCTTCTACAATACCATACTGTTATAAATTGTCCTTCATGTAGTGAGAATTAGGCGCTTTGTAGTTAATGAAGGAAACTTGATTGACTCCACTGGTTGCACAGAAATAACACTATCCATTTCCTGTCAGTGTGGCATTTCTGGAGTGTCAGTTCCCCAGACTCTGTGTTTCTGTGTCTAGATATTGGCTGCAACTAGGGAACAGATGAAAGGTGCTTGTTTAAATTCACAGTTTTCCATACAGAGGTGCATAAGATTTCTTGCCTGACTTTGCCCCCATTTGGTAATTATCCTGTCTAGTACAAACTGAGGTGCAATTGAGACTGATGAGGAATGAGAGTTGGAGTATTTGTTGCATCTTCAAATGCTTTCAAGCATAGATAAATACATATCTTGTACAGTGTTACAACAGTTTAATCTCTGAGTCACGCAGGAATTGGAGCCCTCCTGTCCTGAGGGACTGCTGCCCATCTACTGTGGAAACTGCTTAGAAATTGAGAGTTTGAAGGCTTTGAACAAAAGCCATGGTGAGGTAAACAGGGCAGCAAGGCAAGGGGGTGGCATGTTGTATAGGAAAGTGCAGGGATGCTGATGAGAAAATGAGGAGATCCTGTTGAAGTTAGGCTGAGTTTTCTAAAGAGTTTTTGTAATATTTGCTATTTGATGCATGTTTTGCTTACTGTAAATACTGGCCTGATTTTCATCTTTTTTTTTTTTTGATGATTTTTTATTGTGATTCAAAATAGGACAGGATTGAAAAATCAACTTCAGTAGTCTCCATCACAAGTTAAAAGTAATTTACAGCTGTGTGCATGACATTGCTCTTGCCTGACTTACTTTCATGCCTTCCATTTAATGGTCATGTTGTCCTGAATTGACATCACTTTCTTTTCTTCATTTTGCTGCCCTTTTTGCCTCTTTTCCTTGGGTTCCTTTCCCTCACTTCTCCAATTCTCTAATTCTTCTTTCCTTCTTTTCTTTCAGTTTATTTATTCTGTGTGTTTTATTCTATCCTCACTGACTTTTCCTCTGAATGTCCATTACAGTTTGCCATTTTAAAAATAAATCCTTTTTTAAACCTCTTTGCAATTACTGTTGTTTCAAACTATGGTACTGCTACAGAGATTTAACAAGCTGCTTCTCCAAAAGTGTGTCTGTTTGTGTGTTTRTGTGTGCATGATAACGTTTCATTCAGAAGTAATTCCAGACTCTAACAACTAGCAGCAACCACACTCAATTAATTTATCAAGGGTAAAACTTTTGAGTCTCAGATAGTGTCTTGTAGTCGCAGCCCAGAACAAAGGGCCCTGTGAAATGGCAGTAGCATAATATACTTTATGGCTCTCTTATTTCCCTGTTAAACACTGTGAAGGATCACAGCCTAGGCTGGTTCCTGTTCCATTACCTCCTTCAACAATTTCTTCCAGCTATGAAGACAGACATGCTGAGAAGCTGATATGTAATACCCTGCAAAAAGCTGTGATACTGAGATACACATTTTCTACCAATACAATCATATATATGTGCGTGTGGTGTTTGCATGGTGTAGCTGAACTGGGGTTTACATTGCAGAATGAGCCTGACATCCTCTGCAAAATTTATTTCCACTTTTCTCTGGTCTGCCCACAAAAACTGAGTTTAGTGGTTTGGCTGGAGTATAGGCTAGATCCTGTTTTTGCTGCAAAAAGCTGCGAAATTAATTTGCAGCAAGGACACAAACTGACTTATCTGGGTGCTGACCATCCTCCAGTGCTCTGTCACAGTTCCCCCGGCCGGCAGCTCTCGCACCGCTCCCTGGCACCAATGTTAGCTCAGCTGACTGCTGCCCAGAGACGTCCTCCCAGATGTGCTTGAGATGGTCTTGCCCAGAGACCCAGGGATGACAAAGCTAGATGAGGCCAACTGACATATACGCAGATCCAGGTTACCAAAGCCTAGGCTAACTGCAGTGAAGATATATCTTCCATGTAACTAAACTGGAAGCTAAAACACCAGCCTTGTACCATAACCCAGAGCTGTAGCAAGATGTTTTGGCCCCAGAGCACCTCCTTCCTGTCCTGCCTTCCCCTCTGCTATCAGCGCTTTCTCCCACTGGCTCCTTCCGGTCCCTGAGTGCTCTCTCTCAGCCTTCCCCCTACTATTTCTAGCCTCTCTGAGCTCCTGCCAGCTGCCACTGCCTGCTTAGCCCCCTCAGCCTGCTGTTGGGGCAGAAGCCCCAGCTGGCAGGGGTTTGACATACCTGCTTTGGGTTGCCGTGCCCTTCAAAGGAATGCCCTGATCAGCCTGAATGGCTCGTCCTCTAAGGCTCTCACATAAGCTTTTACATGGTATTTCTCTTACAGTTTCTTAAAACCAATAAAGATTAAAGAAAAAAGAAATCTAAAGCATCTATTAGGTCATTGTTTAATTTTTTTCTTTACTTAACTGCAGTGGACAAGAGAATTAAAAAGGTAAACATGATTTTCAGCACTGAATTGCTTTTAATACTGCAGTTAAAGTTTTCTGGTGCCATAGTCATGTAATCATTGACAGGAGGCTTTTTATTGCTGCCTTTCAACACACAGAGGTGCGGACCAGGTGCAGTCTTGGACTCTTGAAGGACTTGGATATCTAGCTGCTGATTATTGATAGTTCTGATGTTGTTCATCCTCTTGGGAGGCGGCAAGAACAATGAGAAACTGGCAAAGAACTAATTTACACAGACAGCTCAAGTATTGTTCCTTCTTTCCCCACACCAAACCAGACGTGGCTGTCAGCCCAATGTCTTCGCACACAGCCTCCACAAGGGTTCAGTCACACAGAGCATTCCCTGAAAGTCACAGCTCCCTCCACATGCCCTGAGAGATGGTGCCAGCTTCAGTCATATTGCCTGACACAGCTGTGAAGTGGAGCCAAGCTCCATTGCCTTCCTGTTTTGTGCTTATTGTCCACCCACCTCGTGGCAAAGGAAGCCATATTTTTGCAGGGGGTTCATGGGAAACCAGAAGGCAGGTAGCTCACTGAGGTGATTAATGGAGCAAGGTACCATATTGCCTGTGCCACACAGATGTGCAGACCTTCACCTCACTGAATTGCAGTTGCTGAAAGTAGCGGTAAGTAACACATCTAATAACCTTCCACAGGAAGTAAGAGCTGGAGGTAACCACTAGAGGGACACGACTCTTCAGCACTGCAGCCAAATAAAGGCTGATTTTTGCAAAAAACTATTTTTGCATTGGAATAAACCACTCGAAACTATGAATTATCATTGTTGCATCACGCATGCCTGTATCTCTCTCTGGGGAGCCATAAGAGCTTCCTAAGAGTCAGATGATTCTCATAGACTAAGAGATGCACTGCTCCCTGTGAAGCACTAATATCCTCAACTGGAACACATGGTGGAAAAAGAGACCCAAGGGAAGCACAACTAAGTTTCTTTTCTCATGAGTGATCATTATGACTTCAAAAAAATAAACCCTTTGTGTGCAGCATCGATCAGAGTTTTAAACAAAGAAGTATTTCCATTCTTATTTCTGTTGTTGACTTTTGTGTAGGGGGCACATGAAAGGACAAGATGGGGGATAACTCACATCTCTGTAGACTTGGTTTTCTCATGTGCAATATCAAAGCAGTAATTCCTACCGCACAGTGTGGATGAGGCATATTCATTAGGGTATATAAGACATGCTTTACTTCCCAGGCTGAAAGCACCATAAATGAACTACATACTTCATCGCTCTAGTATGTGTTTTCTAGATGGTCTTCCATGTGCAAACATCACTCTCTTTGCAATGTTGATGACTCCTAAGCAAACATCTGTAGTATCAAACATGATTCATTTGGGGCATGATAACATCATCACCTATTTGTAATTCAACTGGTGCCAATCATAGACTGGTAGTGCGAGCTTCCAGGTGTGAAGGAGAGGTGACAACTGAGAACTGGCAGGTGCTGACAGAGTGTGTAAGCCGATATGCGATAAGCAGGAACAAGTATGAATTTAGATTTCAAAGCTGTAAGAAGCTGCTTTGCAGAAGCTGCATTTGCAGCCCTAGACATGAACTAGGTGTTGTTTTGCAGCAGCCACAGATTAACTTTGTGCTATTGTGCTACAAAGGACACACACCGCTTTCTGTTGTTTCAAACCAATTTACCACAGACACCTCGTTGTGGGCTCACCCATGTCATGTTGATGCCATTAGACAGCTAGTCTACTCAGAGCATACAGCTGGTTGGGGGCTTTCTGTCTGCTTTTACAGCAGGCAGCCTTGTCTGGCCTTCACCTACACCATTTTAGGAGATGGGCCCCAGGTTGTAAAGTCTGCATCTGGATCCAAACACAGTTTTCTTCAACATTCATAGGAGATCTCATCCTAGGTTTGGGTGTGCTCCATTCAGATCAGAGTCCAACTCCAAAGCATGTGTTCCAATTAAAACTTCCTCAAAGCTTTGGGGTCTTGGGCTGTAGTTTTGGTTTATCTTCATTTCTAGCTTTTTTTTGAAAACCCTTATGCCTAAAAATTTAAAGACAAATCTTTCTCCCACTGAGATCAGTAGAGTCTTGCTTTCTTGACATTGACTTCAGAAAGGCATTTAGGTCATAAAAAAGTAAGACTGAGGCCAACTGGAATTTTCAAGAATCTACCTACATGCCTAACTTTTAATTGCTAATTAGACACCTTAGGTCTGTAGAAATCTCCATTTGTGATCATTATTTTATTTCATTAGAYGCATGGCCTTCTCTATTTATTATTAACTCACCATACATGTCCCAAAAGACGGCCTTGTTTGCTTTGACCTTATAAATTCAAATCGTGGCTTCTGAGGCGGTGGGTTATTTCCTCCCAAAGATGTAGCACTGAGACAGGATAATAGACTAGAGTGGAGAGTTTTTGCATGTAGCTCTACACTGGAGTGGGTTTTGGAAAGAATCTTGCTCTAGGATAGGGAGTGTTTCTAAAGCGTATGTTATTAGTTATCTTTTTGTTGTTTGTAACAAAATTAAATTGAATGAGTTGTGCTCACTGAGCAGCACAGAAACAACAGTTGGCTTGAAATGAAATGAGCTGAATTTGAACTCGCTCAGATACATGTTAAGCAACTTCCTGGTAAAAGTGTGACAGAGATTATTTGTATAAACAGCTGTTTCTCCAGCCATGTAGAAAGAAACACTGTCAGCAGCAGTAGATGGGAGCAGTCACTGCTTTTTAAGCAGCCTCTTCTCAGTGACCTCTGCTTACTAACCTAGAACTCCTCCACAACTCTGTATGGTGCTGCTGGACTATACTCAGCCTCTGAAACACGCCAGTGGTTTCTGTTCAGAGTCTGTGTGACACTTCTTTGTGTTGGATGAAGTAAATCTTCATATATCTGAATTTCATTTCAGATGCCCCATAATGACAGCTGGTTTTATAAGCGCTTAGAAARGCAGCAAGAGCAAAAGAGACTCTATCAGACTTTAAAGATCAGAACAAAGGCCTAGGAAATATCTGCAGCTGCAGCAGCACCTGTCACATCAAGATACTATGCGTGTAGGTTAGCCTGTGAAAGGAAGGAAAGAGGAAGAAGTTCATGTGGTTACTTATGGTCACTTCTCAGCTCTATTATTGCTCTCACCATGTAAGCATAAGCAAGATATTTAAGGTTTCAACACACAAAAAAATGTTTCTGCAAGTAATAAGCTACTAAGCACCCTTGTCTCTGGAAAATAAGACACTTTGAATGCTTTCACATTTATGAAGGGGGCGGTCTCACAATGCAACAGTGCTGTAAGGCTCAGATTACTAATGTGGGATACTTTCCAGCAATTAGGAAGCAGGCAGCGAAGTACCTGGATAAAGTGAAGTCCTTTGTAACCAAGATCATGTTTTTAACTCTTTCCACATATCAGCTTTTCCATGAGCAGAAGTTCCCTAGCGCTGCGCCATAGTGAAATGCTTCAGGCTTTTATCCAGAAAACTTCACTACAGTAGTACTGTAGCTTCACTACAGTACATCCACAAGTGGCAAAAATATTTATTACAGTACATGAGGACTCTCTTTGCCATTCAAAGGACTAACATACTTACTACCTAGCTGCAGTAGTCCTTAATTAAGGGAAGAACTGAATTCTGCAAGGAACTGTGATGGTGAGTTGTTCCCTTAAGAGAAACAGCAGCATACCCCTGTGTATCCTTTCTACAGCAGCCCTGTGGGCAAGCTCTGCAGAACAACCTCCAGCACCAGAGGTCGAAGGGAGGGAGGGTCTGTTTACAGTCACTGAAGTTTGCACTTCAGTTGTATGTTGCCTTTTCTAGGCAACTTAGTGTCTCTATATCTTACACCAGAAGAATTTGTTCAAGCTGATGGCAATATGGAGGTATACGTATGCACATAATTCACTTAAAAATCATTCACTACCTTAAAAATAAAAAAGAAAAAAAGCAGATTTCAAAGTTCTGTGAGTTGCCAGGGTATTTGGGAACAAGCTGATATTTCGAGCTCATTTTTTCCTTTCAAAAACCACACCTTGTCTTGCCTTTTACACCATATGTCTTTTCTTTCSTGTAGAGTACTGTCCAAGTATGCTTTAAAACTCTAATACATCATTTCTCTCAGTCAAATAAGTTCAGGCAAAATAATCTTCAATGGAATTGTTTTAATTAGGGAGAGAATTGTTAGAGGGAACACCAAGGGAAATGAGAAAAAAAGTCCCACTCCCTTTTAACTGGGTGAAAAGATGTTCCTGGAGATTTATGTGCTGAGATTCATTTGTAGCATAATGTTTTGGCACTGTGCTATATTTTGTTTGATTGCTGTGGCAGCAGACTTACCTACAATGGTTTCATGGAGAGATTAAAGCCAGAAGAGCAATTTTTACTGCTGAGAACTAGCAAGAAATGTCTCACCAGTGACAATAAGCAGTTCTTCAAGAACTTCCAGTTCACACATGCAAATCAGTAGAGTGAGCAACAGTATTTGCAACAGTGCCACCTGGCTTTCCTTTGGAGGACAAGAGAAGAATGTCACGTGTACTGTACAAAAATGACTCGTTCAGATGAAGTGTTGCAGAAATGCATTGTTTAAAACTGACTACTATTTGTAATGAAGTTAGTGTTCAAGCTCAAGTTTGCAAGTTGGTTAGCACAGTTAATGAAACAAGTGATTGGGTCTCTTTCTGAGCTCTGGCAAAAAATAACATACAGGTATTCAAATTCTAAGGTACTCAACTTCTTTCCTTGAACAAATCATGCTTGTTTCAAAAAAGAAGTTCTTAAATTGAAATCAAAACCAAATAGCTTAAATCAGGGTATTAAAAAAGAGATCTGTTAGTTTATTTGACTTTGCTAATGTCAATCTACATTGGACAATCAAGATTCAGTGTGAATTCTTCTGGAAAGAGCGAAAGTGTTAGTGCTCTTTGGGCTTGACTGGCAAGGCACTGCTTCAGTGTCCTCTTAATAGCAAAGCAAAATAGTAAACCTTCTTCCAGGGACTGTAACTATTTTACTGTTATTTCCTCCGGGAGATTTTATAATTTCTAGTCTTGGTGATCCTGAATTACTGAAGCCTTACTGAACAGTAAAAATTCTCATGCTGGGAGGGTAAGCAATTCATGTTGCTTGGCTGATCAGGAATGCTGTTCTCCTTCAGTGTGAACTACAGCCATTGGATACATGTATTCATTTTTTCTGACACCCCAGAGAAATGACTCCTCTGTGTTGCTGTCCCACATAGAAAGGAAAGCAGGGAAGCAGCCACTATAGCACATTTCCCTGATCTGAGGAAGCTGCCCAAGAAAAGCACTTTGTGATTTCCCTAAGAGGATCTATTGAATTAACCAGCTTAATCCCATATTCCCTGGGGAGCGCCCTTGATCCATGACATTGGAAAGGATTGAGACTTGGTAAAGATCTTTTGGTAAACTTAAATACATACATATTTTGCATGCTTTGAAAGGGAAGAGTATTTCATTCCCTAGGCATCCTTCATAGAAATCTTTAAAAAATATTTAGAATCTTCTCAGGTGTTTTTCTTTCTGTTTTTATTGACACTCCTCTTCCCTTTGCACACCCCATTTTGCCACTAAAATGTCAGAATGGAGGAATAAATAAAATCGGAAAAAAAGTAAAGCATATTTTCAGGCTGCCCTGAAGAAACTACTCTGGATTTTGAATGAAAAAATAGCAATTTTAAAAATAATGCAACTTTCTAATGAAAGCAAGCATACAATTTAAATTTTTTCATTAAGCTTTCAGGTTTTAGAAGCACTGGCAATAACTTTGGTGACTATGTGATTACTATCCTGCTATAAAAAATACAGCCACTTTTCTGGTAGCGTTCAAAAGATTAATCAGAACAGCTGGAGATGGAAAGAATGACACAGGTAACTGTAAACAACTTGCTACCTTACTTTGATTGTTTTCTTAACTTGTTTTTCTTGTTGATGTTTTTCACATCCAATAAAAGTGATTGTATGTAAATGAAAAGGTATGGCTAATGACTGGATCTGAAGAGCTTACAAAGCACTGGAACTGAGATAGTTTCCCACCTGCAGAGCCTGAAGTATAGTGGCATTTCCTTGTTCTCATCAAAGGCTTCTCATTAATTATTAGTGTTCACTGTCRCACAGACACACAAATGAGATCAGGACGTTGGTGCTAGCTACCGTACAAAAATATTCAATGGAAGTACAGCTGTCACCCCAAAAGGTGATAGTCTTAGAAGGCAGGATGAAAGGTGGATGACAGAACAACATGTCCATGGTCATACATTAGCTTGAATGTAGCAACGTCCAAAGTCTCCAGAGAAGGATGGTGGGGAGGTAGGGAGGAGGGGGAGGGGAAGCCCCCTATGCTCTATGCTAAGCAAAATACAAAACTAAAATTAGTTATTTGAGTTAAACCAATATCATCCCTCCATGAACACTGTTAGATACCTTTACTCTTGGCTCATGTTGTTTTAGTCTAATTAAAAGTAGAAAGTCACTTTCACAAGTAGATGGACAGGGCCACCTATCAGAAGACTGAGAAGTCTCCATTAATTACTTCTTATGGAGAAAATACCAGGAAAAAGGTTCATAACCAATGGCCAGAAGCTTAAACCAGATGTCTTTGAAATTAACTGCTTTTTCTTTTTTTTTTTTTTAATTGTGAGGTTGATTATCACTGGACAAACTGTTGAGGGTCACAGTGGATTCTACATTTCTTGACATCTTCAGATTGAGAAGATGTGTCGTAACAAAACACAAGTTATTGGAGTCAGTCAGAAYAGAAAAATGTGGGTCAGACGAAATCTTCTAATAGTCCTTTCTGGCCATAAACTCCAGGAATCTCTGAAAAAGTGTGAGAATAGGAAGCAAAGTGTGGGAGACAGCTCTAGTTGTGAAAATGCCTACCAGTCTAAAGCTTTCCTACTTCTTCTCATTAGCTGAGGGCTCAGGGCTGAACACTCCTTCTCTCATCCATGGCTACTAGGAAGGTGAGGTTCATTAGCTTTCTTGTTTTAGACTAATCTTTCCTCCTCTCTGAGCTTCTCTGCCCTCTTCCCAGGCTCTTCTTACTTGTTCAAATTTGGATTTCTTGTATAAATACCTCCCGGTCGAGCAAAAAGGAGCAGTGATGGCTGCAGCCTCATGGGGTCTGTCTTGGAACCTTCAGTCTAGCAGGGAAGTAGAAATTCATGCTGAGGCATTTCTGTGAACTTTATTAATTAGCCTCACACCAAATGCCTTGTCTAAACCCTTTGGGGTACCCTATCTTCCCAACAATAATCCCTGTGAACTGAAAAGTGGTCCTTTCCATAAATGGCTCCCTCAAGTATTGTCTGAGCTGGATGTGCCTGCCTACCTACCCAATTTTTCTACCACAGTGGCAGATTTGAATGATTATTTCTCTTTTTGCTGCAGTTGTGACATACATGAAATAGAGCAGACCATTCATTTAAATTGCTAAGGTGAGTATCTGCTGTGGTAACATGGAAATGTAGTTGGCAATTGTCACCTGATTGTATGAACCACTGAATTCACAGCACCAAAAGACAGGCTCTGCTCTGAAAACATTGACAGTCGTGTAAATACTCATGTATTTTCTACAGGCCTTTACTTGGTCTACTTTGTAGACTATTTGCATGCATCAGATGCTGAGTTTAGGCTGTGAGGCTGCCCCAAAGCATAACAAGGCTTTCTTTTGTCAATATATGTCCCCTAACCAGAAGCGAATGCAGCCAGAATGGTGATGGGAAGGAAAAGTGGAAGAGAGCTTTACAGCCACTGCTCTCTTGCCTTACAAACAACCCAGCCCACAACCCCTGGCTGCCGCGAAGTGGCTTTTAATCCTCCTCTCCATAGAAATCTGTCTGTTAGCCACAGATTATAGCTGGTTCTCTGTCATATCAAGAATTGCACTCAGGTCTATTGTTCTGTTTAATTCAAACTAGCTCCCTGTTCACCTTCTACCTGGTGCTTAAATTGAAGCACATCTCCAAAATCTGGGAGTCTGTTCTATACAGCCAGGTAAAACTTTTGGCCATGATCCTCACAGGTCTGCAAGATACTCAACAACAAAAAAGAATGGAGGCAAGCCAGTTTGCCCTTGAATACTGCTTGTGACAGAAATACTGACTCAAGGGCAGTTTATACTTTGACGACCATGGGCATTTTTGACATGTAATTCAATTTACAAACTCTTGCATGCATTTTGAAGTCTTGGCCTCAGTGCAGTAACAGCCTGTGTGTCCTTGTTTCCATCTAAGCCCTCTGTGTCAACCTTTATTGCCCTGCTCTTCCAAAGAATAATGTCCATTTTGATGGAGTATTCCTTTCAGTTTAGTTTACTTTTATTCACATTCTTTACTATCACATGAAAACCACCCTCTCTATAGTGGTTTGACCTGTACTCCCTTGGATTTAGTCACTTGTCAAAATAACCCTAAATATTAAACTATTTCAGTGTTTTAGAAGCAAGCTTTAAATATTGTCTCCTTCTACCCTCCTGTGTTTTCATTCTAAATGGAACAGCTGCCTTTCCTTGACTAATTTCAAAATTTTTGTTATCACATCAGAAAACAGTATCTTAAAAACCTCAAATAGAGTTTTAAGCAGCAGAGCACATCTCTGTATTTAGGCATTTTGAAACAAATTGTGTTTTCCCACAGAGAGCCAAGTGAATAAACCACTTAACTGATTTTTGTCCTCAGGAGGTCTCAGGTCTCATCCACAGAACTTCTGAATTCAAATTGTTTCAAAACTTAGCATACTTAAAAACTTTTATGGCCTCCCTTGAAATAAAAGTAACCTTTTACTACTTGAAAGAGCCTAAAGGTGAAAAAACAAGCAATTAAAACTTAAATCCTAAACAGAATGAGGTACTGTCTGAGCACCTTCCACAGGATATCAGAAGCAATAGTGAAGTCCTTAGTTGCCTGTATGGGAATCTTCGCAGTAAGCTCTGTGAGGTTAACATTAATGAGGTGTTTTTTCTGGTGGAAGAAAGGTGACAGAAAGGAGGAAGAGAATAATGAATAAAAAAACAGCTGTCGGATTGTGTCATGTACAGTAAACAGACCTCCCTCTACCCCAATTACATTGGGAAAATTTTGCAACATTTCATGAAGATGATCAGATCACAGCAGATTATTCCATAGCAGAATTACCTTGGTAGGAGGTGCAGAAACAGAAAAGCAAAAGCCAAATCACATTGTGAATAGTTCTCACACATTTTTTTCCGGAGTGTCCTGATCTAAAGCACATTAGAGGTATGCAGCTGTCACTGAAGTTCCTTCAGTTGCTTTGAAAATGAGGGCCAAGGCTGTAAACAGGTACTGTGAGAAAGTGGGAGCCTGCTGAGGGACTTGAGTTTGGACATATTGTGCTAAAGGCACCTCACACCGCAGAAGAAGTCAGCAGTCACATTCTGGTCCATTCACAGGTTTTGGATTCCCCTCCAGTTACAGGAGTTTAGGCTAGAGGTGACAAATGCATGAATCAGTGGGCTGAGATGCCCATCTACAAGGAGAGGATAGAGAAAGGAAAGAGACAGAAGCATTTCTGGAATTTACTGCAATTTGGTCATCCAAGTCTAGCAAGGAGTCAGTCATAACTTTGATGAATGAGGGCTGTACATCTTTGAGTAAAGGTGGTGAAAATGTTTTGGCCAGCTCTTGAAAGTGTTTCTCCTTCCAGCCAGACACACTTTGGACTTGTGTGGATTCATCCTGAGCTGACTGCTCCTCATCTAGATAGTTACTGGAGGGTCTTTTGACATGGTAGAAGCAATAGTGGCCACATATCTTGACAGTGGGAGCACAGGAACATGAACAAGACTTGGACTGATGGAGATTTGTTGGCAGAGSCTCCTAGTGGAGACCTTCTGACACAAAATGCCTTCTGTCTTCTAGTGGAGACCCTCATGACACAAAATCCATCAGCCAAGATACCCTTTTCTTCGGCATAGCTATGTCTGCCCTGTGCTGTTGGTGGGGTTTTGACAGTATAGCTGTGCTGGCTACCAGAGGAGATTTTTTTCCACACCTCTGTCCGGCTGAATACAGCAAAACCCACCTCAGTGCCCATGAGAGCAATGGGAATCTCTGACAGTCTATAAAAAAGTGCCTCAAAGGAAAGTACTTCCAAGAATCTGGCCCTGCACTGGGTTGCTAAGTCCTTCCAGAAACACATTCCTTATTGCAGGGGCAGCTGGAGCTGCTAAAAGGTCATTCCAACCTGCCTGCTGCTCCATACCTCAGTATGACAAAGTCACCACTAGATGCATTTAGCTATTTATATGATATTGATGAAACCAGTGGATTCTCAGATTGTAAATCTGAAACTGCCATCTGCTCAGTGTTCCCACAGAGTGCTTGCTATTTTTTAGACTGATTCTGCCTAACACACATTCTTGCTGCCATTGGGGTCAAGAGGAGTTTATTGTTACAGGTGGCCATAGAGGTTGTATCTACAGAAGATGGTAAGTTCAGCACCCATAGCACTACTTTGATTCATAATGAATCAAAGAAGCAAAAGCAAGGTTTAAGAACAATGAAATACATGCTTGCCAGTATTCCTTTGTATGCTACTATTGCTGAGCAGATGTATTTGAAATACATACAACAAAATGCAGGATTCTTAAATATATCCTTCTTTTGCTTTACTTGAGGATTTGCAAGCTGAAAATAGTGTCCCTTTTGGGTGAAGAAAAATGCCCTAGGTTGTACAGATTTCCTTGAACCATTCTATGACTCAAACTATTCCCAAACATACTGAGCAAGTCCCTGAAAATTTGCCCCCAAATCACTACTCTGATTGCTTGCCTACTCCTTCACTTTTTTTTCCCCTACAGTTCACCCATATTGTTTAAATTGGCAATCACAGAATAATATGTTTACTGCTCAAGAAACACCTCATTTCATAGTGCACTTAAGCAGTATTCTCTGTGAGACTTAGGACTATGCTGAGAAAGGCAAGCTGCATGTTCAGTTGTTTGGTGGACTGCAAGTTAGTCAATGGCTGCTGTGGGCTTGCGGCTTTGTAGCTTTTTTTTTGGTTTTTGTTTCATAACACAGCCTGGAACTACTACTGCCCCTACTTTATAGGATTCCTAAAGATCGATTTAAAACTTAAATTAAAGCTGAGAAATCCAATCTCTAATGACAAAGAGCTCTCCTTTTATTTATTTATTTATGGCTAGATTTTTCCAAATGCCAGACAATTTAAATTGGACACTAGAACTATACTATACCAGTAATTTCTTTTTCTTAGTGTTTGGGATGTAAGTAGGCAAGAAAGCAAGAGAGACAGCAGGACTGGACAGATGATGGGGACTTAAAAATGTTTGTTACATTTCCAAAATTCCTTCCCTGGTAAGACTTTGAAATCTCACAGCTGCTGCCCTTTTGCTTGTATGATCATTTCTCCAGCTGTGTGGAAATGCTGCAAAACCATTCTGTGACCTGTCATGGAAAATATTTTGACTCAGCCATCAATGACATAGAAGTTCCTGCTGAATGGTAATGCCTAACTCTGGTGTTGGATTGGATAAAATATTATTGTTGATGCTGAAATTGTTATATGTCGAATTGAAGTATTTAGGGTGCTTTTTCCCAGAAAAGTTGCACAGTTTATCTGTTTAAGAGTTTTGAAGGTTTATGTTTCCTTTATGCTTTAAAGCCCCAGTGGGATAACTTTTACAGCTTTTTGTGATAGTTAAGGAAAGGGTTAAGAGGGACAATAACTACACCTTCATTGGAGACTGTTTCTGGCCCTGTACTGTGTGCACAGATAAAACGCCCGCAAATCAGAAAGAAGAATTTCTTTGAACAATAAACTTCAGGGTAACTATGTAAGTGCCTGAGAAAATGAAATGGGAGGTGATGGAAAAGTGCCCCAGGAGAGCTGTGAGGTAGAAAACAGTCTGGAAAAGTGCTAGAGAGAACCAATTCCAGTTGCTCTGTAAGAGTTTCCCCTGGCAGTTCTGGGTTCTTTTGCAAAATGTCTCTGTTATCAAAACCCCTGAACTGAAGTGGTTCAGACATTCCTCAGATAGGGCTGACTAACTGCCGGCCACCAGGCAAAGTGGGGAGATGCTCAGTGATGTGGGCTGATGACTGATCTGCCAAATAGTGCCAGTGGTCTGCGGCATGAAGGGGAATTGAGGCAAGCTCACCTCAGCTCCCCACATCGCCATGAGAGAACACCAGAAGTCTTGGTGACTGTTTTGTTTCAGATCTTTCATTTTCTTACTTAAACACTTCTTGTTTGATAACCAATAGGCTGTTGTGTTAAGAAAAAGATTCTACTTTCTCACACTTGCCCTTTACTAACACATGAGTTGAAAGAGCCAAGCTCTCAGCCTCTCTAGCACTAAATAAGTATCAGACCTTGACAGTGCTTGACAAAACAGTGATTAATCCTTCACAATTACACACAAAGAAGTACCTGGAAAGAAGCTTAACTACTAGTCTTCAAAGGCAAGTGTTTGTTTGTTGCTGTCCTGTGATACTGCCCCACAAGATCAAGCAATGACTGACAAATGTTTCTTCTCTTAGTCACTCTCCAGGGCATAAGTTAATGGCTGGCGAGATCAAGAGGGAATGCTGTCTCACACATAAGTACAATAACAACATTATGTACCTGGCTAAGTGCACAGCAGTGTGCATTATCTTAGCTTGTATCTCAAAATGTTGGCTTTGTCTGAAGGGAGAAAGCTAGGCTAAAATGGATGGATCATAAGAGGAAACTAGGCAAAATCACTGTTGGTAACACCTGCCCACAGATTTCCCAGCCTGCCTATACAAAGTTGTTGAAGAGGAGGTATAAAATTTGGCAAAAGAAATGAGTCTCACTTGAGACTGTCTTTAGAAAGCACCAGTCAAGCCTTTCAAAAACTGGTATTGCTTGACTTCTGCTTTCCATGAAAAAGAGCTCTTAAGGGTCACTTCTTTTGACTATTTCCAGTAATACTTGTGCATTTAAGAAAATCCCAGAGTGACTGAGTCCAGACTGCTAACACACGTTCTATAGTTACAATGGATTCATTTCGCAGAAAAACAAAACATTTTCTGTAATTTGTTTCATAATTTGGCACTTAAGGTCAACTATTTACCCTGAAGAGAAAGGAGAAAGGGCAGCCAAATTCTTGCATGAATTATACTGAATTCATTGGGATTTCACAAGATATTAGTGGGTGCAGAATTAGGCTGTTGTCATCATTTTCAAAACCCTATTTGCGTGAAGTAGCACTGTACTTCTCAGTTACTCTAGAGGCTCTGTGTAGGGTTAGGGTCTAGGACACTAAAATGAAGGTGTCAGAATCTGACCCATGGTGCTCTTGTCCAGTCTTTCAGGCTTGCACCCAAAGCTTCTGGCTGGGTTGCATTTTCATTGGAATTGTTGTCAGCTCTCTTGTAAGAAAAGTAAAGGGAAACAGGGTTATTAGAGACTACAAACTGAAAATCACACACTGGAAAATGAGGATTTAGTGCTAGAAGTTAGCTAAAATCCTAGAGGCATTTCCTTCTGTCAAGCCTGCTATGAAAAAAAGATATTGGGGTAAGGCAGGATGTGGATTTAAGTACACCTGTGGATAACTCCTCTCAGGCTTGTCATTATCCTATGGTAAATGAATGATAATTTGCCTCTGTTTTTCCAATATCCTGGTTGATAAGTCACATGTGGTTTATCAAGGAGAAGGTGAGGCACAGTAACTTACTCATCTTTCTATAACTCTTCAGTATCAGAAGTTTATACTGTGTAAAAATTTACAAGGTGAAGAATGGCTGGAGCTTCCTAGGAAGCCTATATGCCAGAGAGGCCTCTCTACAGGCTGGTCCCTGACTGCAGACTGTGTATTTGGCAGTGAGGGCATAAGTCATGTTGCCAGAGAAGAGGAAGAGGGGCTAAAAGGAACCAGTTCAGTTACCTAAACACAGTCAACAAGTTTAATTTAGATGTCCTAGGGTGTCTAAGACATCCTCATATGAGACACGGCCCATGAGAGATTGACACATTTCTAGACAGACAGCTGAAGGCCAGCTGGGATACCCTTAGGCATTGAAAAGGCTCAGGACACCTATGTTTAGATGAGTGAATCCCACCCTCAGAGTCAAATGAAGCTGTGAAGGAGATGTGGTGAGCAAAAAGAGATCCTGAGGTGAAAGGACAAGCCCTACAGAAGATAACCAGAGGAAAGCCACAACAGCCTCTGCTCAAAAACCCAGAGGTTTAAACAGCCCTTTAAAGGGAAGGAAAGAAAAGATGTTGGTGAAGGTGCAGAGGGGAAAATAGCAGATTTGAGAAAAAAGAGAAAAAGAATTTCAGAATATGGAGAGTCTTGAAGCAAAGGGCAAAAAACAGGCACTAAGTTAGAGAAACATGTCCTGGAAGGGGGATGAATAGAAGGGTGAGGAGCAAGGAGAGAGTGTAGATCAAATTAGGAGAAACATGTATAATCCACCCTGTTCAAAATAGATAATGTAATACACTCCATTCTATAAAGCTAGTTTCAAGCCCTTTCCAAATAATTTTCCTTGAACATAATAAATCACCAGTTTCTCCAGTGACACAGAGCATGCTCTGTTAAAACTTTCCCTAATTCTTGCTGAAGATTTCAGAAACCCTCAATTTCTCTTTGCCATTTCCATACTACAGCTAACATATTCCTAGATAATGAAAATAAAAGGACATGAGCCTGACAGCCCTTAGGATAAAAGAATAATCCACACAAGATGGAAATGGATAAGAAGTATGGACATTTTAATTTTTTTCCCCAAACAATCCAGTGGATGAAATTCTCCCAGGAGTTCTCTCTCTAAAGTAAGGACAATTGCAGTGCTGTAATTAGGGCAGAATGACTACCAGTTGCCTCTAATTTCATTTTGATTTCTACTATTTTTTATGGTTCATTTTTGTTTGAAAGCTATTATTCACTGGAATGAGTCTGAACAGCTGTAAGCCTTTCTTGGTGACATGGATGAGGAAATACTCTCATTTGAACTGATTGAGTGTGAATATTCCACTTGTCTTTATCTCATTAAGTTTTAACATAGAATATACTGAACACACTGGAAAACACACAGATCACATGTACTTGAAGAAGACTAACACTTGATAACTAGAGACACCAGACTTGCCTAGCAGTCACCTGGGATTAATTCCCACATTGCACAGTACATATCAGTTTCATAGACCTCATAAAGCTAGGATTAAGATTTCAACCCTATATTAAGGTACACGACATATTTTCAGCTTGGAGCTATTTTAAAAAGGAAAGAGAGAGTGGAGAAAATTTTCTTAGGAGAAAATGTGATGCGCAACTGACACTACAAAACCCTCCTTATCTAGACAGGCAAGCCAGTATGGTATTTTTCCTAATGCTCTATGCCAGGATATAGCAAGGTGGAACCAGGATGTATTTTCTTTCCCAAATTAGAGGTTAAAATGTGTCCAGTATAAACCCACCAGACTGCAGGAGATGCTGCATCTCCAAGAGAGAAGATGCTACTAATGATGGCATCCTAATTCTCTATGACACAATGGTTTCCAGCTCAATTTAGATATAAACTGAAGCAGGGAAGCATTGCCTCTTAGAAATGTCCCTTTTAGGATGCAGCTCCCACCTCTAGGCCACATACCATTACAAAATGTGTGTGTCCCACCTATGCTTTCCTGCCCTGCTTGTTGATCTCTGTTGTGGACTACTGCAGCTCATAGATCTATTCTTAGTAAATGCAATGAAATAAAGTTTTATTATGTGTTGTATCTCTCATATTTGAATAAGAGAAAAAGACAAACTCCTGCTATACTCTGTATCCCTTATGCTGTTCTCATGCTTGGTTTGCTGAAGCAATAGGGACTAGTCAAATATTAACAATCTTTAGAGTTTTTACAAATGCCAAGGCTGTTTTGCCTCAGGCCAGAAATTATACAGAAATGTTTTCTTGGTTAAAAAAAAGTACATAAAAAAAGCCTGACTGAGTGCCACATATATGTAGGTCAGGCTGTTCTCCAGTGAACTGGACTGAAAAAACTCAAACCCTCATTTAGTAATGCCCAGTCTGCCTCCCTTGGACTGGGCCAGTTGCTGTGGCATCTGAACAGCTCTTGAAAGAGAACCAAAAGCCAGTGCAAGCTACATCTGAGTCATCGCAGTGCCTGACTTGGTAAAAAAAATGTTGCCTAAAACTAGCACAAGGTGCTCCTGGTTTGTGTACTGGTTTTAGATGAAGCATACTAGTTTAAGCCAGATGATAACACTACCATGGCAAGATTGTGCAGGTATCAGTTATGAGCAAAGAAATCATTCATTTAACCATAGGGCTTGTCAAAGAATTAGAAGGTGCCTCTGTGTCATAACACCAGGTGTCAGAGAAGATGGCAACAAAAGACAAACTACTACCAACGCTCAAATAAGCACCTAATATCCAGAGCAAAAGGACACCTGTTTTGTAYTGGGCAAAGGTCGCAATTTTGGTTTCATCTTTGCTCTGATGCTTGCCCAAATACACAATCAGGAAGCACAGGTTTACTAGCAAAGAAGGAGAAGACAGAGACTGAAGCCACATGATTAGTACTGGTGTGGCACATTTAACTTACTTCGGTCAGGTGATGGAGAGATGCCTGTTAAGGACAGGGCTGTGTTCACCTCCAAAGGGAGGTCTGAGGTCTCTTTCTATTAGCTGCCCAATTCTTGGCATGTGTGGGATCTCATTCAATGCCCAGGCTTATTACAGATTTTGCAAGGGCAAGAAAAACTGCATGAGAAACAAAGGCCAACAGTTTTGTTTCTCAAACCCCTGATCAGCCTGTCAAACACATTTTCCTTCCAATAACAGCAAAGGAGTATACTGCTTGACTGTGGAATAGTGGGAGCCAGAATTCATAAGCACATGGAGAAATTCCTCCTAAACTTTTAGAAGCTACAAAAGATTTTGAATACCATGTTATATTTCCATGCAAAATACTGGATGACTCCTATTTCAATGCAACATCTTTTCTGGAAGCAACCACTGTTAAACCTTCTTTGTTTTAGAAGAAAGAAAAGGGAGTCTTCTCTTGTAAATTGTCACTTTTTTACAGTATCACAGTTTTTTTTAATCTACCTTCATGCATTCATACTAATATGAAAATAATAAAACATATATATAGTTTCTAAACGAAAATGGCAAGAAGTGTCGCTGGGGCATCTGCTTATATTCCAGACTCATGCCTAGTTTTAAAAAATAGGGACTGGCCACATTCTGCTGCTAATTCTGCTTTGGCTACCATTCCGGTCTATAGAGCTAGACATGGGTGACCTCATCTGATAAGTAATTCTCTTCTGCCCCCCAAACCACAGAAAAAGCTGCTAGCCTCACAGCCAGGGCTGAAGAGGGCAAAATGTATCAGATGGGCCCCAGGTCTGCAATCTAACATGTTCATAATCTAGGACTAAGATATTCACATTGTGTGAAACAAACACTGCCCATTTGGCCCTGAGATACCCAAGCCACCTGCCGCTCCTGTTAATGAAAAGAGCACACAGTCAGATGCATGCAAGTTCCTTTGGAACATTCTGCCTACTGTAAAAGAAAAAAATCTGCCTTTCACATGAAGTCACTTTGCCAGTGTTTTGAATAGTATTTTCCACATGTTTTTTCTATGAGTTCAGCAGTCATGCCCTACTGTTCCACATTATCAGCCTTTTTTTTCCACCCTGTGTTTTACATTAGCAAATCAGCCAGCTCTGAGATCATATTACGTAAGTTTCTTGTTTTCTTTTTTTCAATTTCTGTGTTTTTCTAATTAATAGGAAGTGGCTCTCTGTTATGGCCCGGAGATGATAAACAGCTTCCCTTCCTCGTTTGTGCGCTGCTCTGTGACGAGCCCATTGTTCCCGGAGCTGCCCACTGCAGTGCTGCCAGCCCCACGGCTGCAGAGGCTTCGCAGAGGAACAACCACTCTAGGGACGGGACAACCTTGTCATTAGTGGGTTCGGCCCTCACCAGCCCGGAGCCCTTGCAACAAAGGACTGTTAGCGTAAAGTAAACACGTTTACTGCACTTACGATAAACTTTGACCTGTAATTTCCTCCCTGACCCGCAGGTAGAATCTCCTGTATGTAGGATTCATCTCACCTAAACATTAACCTGCTAAAAGATCATGGAAGATCTGAACTATTGAGCTGGTTACCAAGGCTTCCTCTGTAATCATGTGGAGGATGATTCAACCCATCAAAGTGGATGACTTTTCTCAACACGTGCCTCACTTGCCACTGGCTATAGAGGGAACCTAGACAGATACTAAACTAAACATCTAATTTCCAGACAGCTAAAATGAGATGATATGAATCCTGTCTTGTATGGGCTGTTGCAGCCAGTTGAAGCCTAAACTGTGTGCACAAAGGTTTTCCTTACATTGTAGCCTAAGACATTCAATGCTACTTCTGTTTTCTATTTTGAAGCTGTTGTATGACTTTCTTTTTCCTGTCTCTCTCTCTTTGTTAGTGGAACTGGTAAATAATTTGCAGCAAATCACATACTTCAGTGAAATAGATGTTTTGGAAAAAAGATCTGCTGGTACCCTTCTGATTTCTCTCAAAAGCGTATGATTTTCAAAGTTCGGTGACCACATCATTTGCAGGCAGTGGGGTAAGGATGTTCAATACTTTAAGTTCAAACAGTGTTTGGTAGTCTGGTTTGGATACATTGACCACAGAGTATTTTTCATGTTCTGTGTCAGAGTAAATACTAGAAGTTATTTGCAGTAACTCATTTTGCTCTGCTCAGCACTGGATTAAAAGCATGGCCACAGTCTGTTACCATGACTCAGTTGCATGGCAGTAATTTTGAGCCGAGATGGAATTATTTAAACTGCTGAAACATGATTGCTTGAGAATTTCTGGTCTAAAAATTAGGTTTCATGAGCTGAAAAATTCTTTTCTGCAGGTGGTCCCTAATATGCACTTAAAATTCATAGTTTCTAAGAATGCTGTTAGTCAATTTATTTGCTAGAATATTCTGGAAAAAACAAATATGAAAAGGACAAGGATATGCTGGAAATATATTCAGTACTTTTAGCTGTGAATTAACATTGAATTAGTAACAGGTTTTACAAAAACAACAGGAAATGTTGCATCTTCGTTGAATGCCATTTCTTCTCAAAGAAAATATGGACTATTACTTAGTTGTCTTTGGTATTTCAGATGTTATGTGAGACTGGTCATTTTTAAGCCTAGTGATTCTTGTTTGCAGATAGAAGCCTGAAGATAATCTCAGATTTTGGCTTGGGAAACAAACTCTTGAGGCCTGCACTTCTTTTAAAACAAGGCCGGAGTAGCTAGAACTAGGTGGTGTCACAGAACAGAACATCATTGTAGCGACTGTTACAGTGAGATGCCTTGTTGACAAAGCTCAGGATATAACAGACTATAAGAAAAAATGTACACCATTTCCCTGAGCTTTTCATAGTGTCTTCGCTAAGTATCCTTTTCTGAGAGTCCTTTGGGCTGCAGCACCCTTCCAGGGAATCTGTAATCTCTTTCTCTTTCCTTGCCTTGTGTAGAAACTGAGTACCTTCCAATAGACAGTTCTAATGCATTACTTTTTTGTCCTTCATCTGTTTTCATTTTTACTATTCTGTACTTCTGTCCCATGTGAGCTGGGTCTTCCAAGTGTGTGTTCCTTGCAGTGGGTCAGAGTACTCACCAGTTGATAGTCTCTATTCCCTATATTAACTGGTCACAAAATCTAGATGGTAGAGCTCTGGAAAGGACATAGTGAGATGACTCGAAGGAAATGGAATGTATCAGAACTGGTTCTTGGGTCTCTGGTAGCTGGGTGCTATGGTACCACAAGTTAATGAGAGACACTAGACAGAGGATCTGTTCCATGGAGGTCTGTTGGTAAGTTTATTTAGAAACCATGCCTAGACACAGCTCTAAACAAACAGGGATCTGAAAGCTGGCTCCACCTCAGTAGCCTGGTGACCATTCTCCTAGGGTTAGAAAACATTTTGTTCTAAGGCTTTTAGTGTTTTTTTTACAGGAAAATGGCTATTGAATTATTATTATGTACCTTGCTCTCAATAGAGGAAAAGATGTAGCGCTTTCTTTGCAGTCTGAAGAGCTGATCAATACCAAATCCTTATTGGTAATTTGGCAATGCTACTAATAAACAGCCACAAATTTCAAAAGTGACTATATAAGAGGATTACAAACATTAGTGTGCTTGGCAAAAAAAACCCACACTGATTTCTTGGTACATTCTTCTCTTTTCCTTGGCTGGTTCTCTGGAGGAAGCAAGTTGTTACCACACTTGCAGAAATTCCATTTTGGTTGCAAGACCCTTGCCCACTCCAGAGAAAGCTATTCCACCATTGGAATAAAGTTCATCCAGAATTGTAAGGGAAGTAAAATATTCAGGAACATTTCTCTTTCAAAAAATATCTGTAAGAATGTCAGTGCCTCCTAGGGTTTGGAAATCCTCTGAAATGCCTTCTTCCAAGATTTCTGGTGCAGTTTCCAAAGCTCTGCCTTCAAGGTCTTGTCTTCAACTCTGTGAAATCATATATGTTTAAAGATTTTCCTTAAGAAAACTGCATCAAAAATGCCAGCCCGCCCCATGCCCAAACATGAGTACATGTTAGCTAAAAGAAGCTTCTTCAAAACTAATAGTTTGCAGAAAAGTCTAGAAGTAAAAAACAGGTTGTGTGCAAATATACATCTGGCCCAAATTCTTAGGAAACCAAAAGTTCCTTATTCCATCGAATAGGAATTGCAAGCAAGTCCATCCTCTGGTTGAGGAACACAGAGATTTAGGGGATTGATAAAGTAATTCTGAGGTTTATAAGTTACTAGCCTTTATCTGGCCTACTTTGGTAATGACTAGAAAGAATTATCATCATTGAAAGTGATTGTGTTCACACTGATGGCTGTGGTGGGTTTATGCAACTTGAACAAACTTGAACAGAAGAAATTTCATTTTATGGACAAAGGTGAGGTCTTACTCCATTATCTGGAGAATATAGAGTGCTCCAACATGAAGAAATCAAGTCAGGCATGAAGAATAACCATAGGGAAAAAAGGAAAAGCCCAAATATCAGGAGTACATATGATCTGTGGTAAGACAAATGACTATTCTCTAGCCTTTTCAGACTAGTACCCCCTACAAGCATTGGAAAATTCAAAATAAAAAGGAAAAGGGGGCTGGGAAAATATCCATCCTTACCATTGTAAACCATGCACAAAACCTGGAAATGCTTAGGATTCCAGTAAGGACTCAGCATATAGGGTTTTTTTTGTTTTTTTTTTTAACCAGCAGTACTAGTATTCTTTACTCTATTGTTAATATGAGGGATGTAGCCTGGCAAATACTATAAATATTTCCAGAGATTTTCACTCAAATTTTGCTTCATCCAGAGTTACAGCACTTTTATTTACTTTCTTGGATGACTTTCTTCCCTGGGCACAGAGCCAGCATGAAAGTGAATGTCTCCCTCTGAGAATATTAAATGATTGACACTTAGGTTATGTCTACAAAGCAAGAGAAAAAGAGGTGTAAGGCTTAGCTCATGTGGCTATAATGCCCCTGTTACCTGAACTAACTCAAATATCTCTGTGTATGGTTGAAAAGTTGTTTTGTAAGTCAATGCCAAAAAGGGGACTTAAATATCTGCTTCCCCCGGATCCGTTCCACATTTTCTTTGTTACTTTGGAAATACTCATTCTTTAAAACTATTATTACACAAAGTAGTATTAAACAATTTATTAAGGACATATCAGAAAATGATGTATTGTAGACTCTTCCCCACAAAAATAGTATTTAAGTATCTTATTTGGGCTGGAGTCCCCTGAACTGAAGACTTGCTTGCTTGCTTTTGGACAGTTAGTCTTCTAAAACCTGCTGAAAACTTTCTTTAGCTACAGTGGTACTAATGGCAGTCTATAAGAGCAGGGCTGCTCAGACCTGTTTACTCGCATCCTTGTGCTCTCCTGCTCATCCACTTCCTGTCTCTTGCCTTATACTTTGACAAAGAGGTCTCTGAAGCCAGGGCTGCCTGTGTTCGTGTTGTTTGCACAGTGCCTAGTCCCTAGGGGTCCTTCTCCATATGAGTAGACCTAGGCTCTCTAAATTATGTAACATATGTAATAATAAGATTAAGCTCCTCTTTCTGCTTCCCCACAATTGGCATAGAAAAGTAACTGAAATAGCCATCTATATAACGAACTAAACAGGAAAGATTTAAAATTAGTTTTGAAGACAGACAGTGAGATGCCAATGGAAATTCCCTAGAGAAGTCTAGTTCAAGAGAAGGCCTGTCTCTAGCTCAGGCCAAGGGAAACAAAATGGTCTCAGTGATCTAGGAAGGCTGGCCGTTACAAAGGATGGTCCTTGCCTCTCCACACACGCTGTAGCCAGGCCAGCCAGATTTCATAGCAACCTGGTCTGCTAAACTGAATATTCTGTGCCAGCAAATTTCAATAGAAAAATGCAGATTTTTACAAAATGAAACAGAAAAAAAGTTAATACCACCAACACGGGTTGTCTTCCTGCTTTAATTACACCAAGATGTTGCTGTTTTCAGCTTACAGACTACTACAGGTTTCTGTAGCTATGCCAACTTACAGAATTTACAAGTGAAAAAGCTGGAGGTATTGATTGCTCACTATATAGCAGATAGAGTATCTGGTGAGTAGGGGGGCAGCGCAGGGTTGTGCCTCATGCACAATAACAGCTCAAGTGAAATAACTGACAATAGGGATGCTTACACAGTCACTCCAATGGTAAAAACTGCTGAAGTAACTGGAGTAGTTCACATCTGAAACTTCTGTTTTAACCTGTCTACATGCCCAGAAAAACTAAAGTGCTTTGGTTAGATGCATATCTTTTTCTTTATAACCAAGACCTGGAGAGCTGGAATTGGATTTTAGATGAAAGCCCTTATTTTGGAAACAGGTTCTGGGCCACTGAGCAAGTTCCATGGCCTATGCCAATGCTGCAGAAGTGCAGGTCACCTGCAGCYCTGGTATTAGCCTATTAAGTGCTTGTTTAACAACTAAACATGCTGTGACCATGTCTTTGAAGAGGGCTTTATTTCAGCATAGCGTTTAAGTTTTATGTTTTAAAACAGTTCAGTTAATGTTTCCTTTAGCTTTTGATCTCTGTTTACTATTCCACATACCTGTTTCTATTTTAGGTCAGAAACAGCGCTTGTATATATCTAAGAGTACGCATATCTAAGAGACTATTCCTGCATGCATAATACAGAGAGTAATTTTAGGTCTAGAACACATACTGAGAAGTGGACAGGCTGCCAGGAGGATTATAAAACTAGTCATGTGTTTTTCAAATCTAAAGGACAGGTTTCAATTAAGGAAACCTAGGTTCAGCTGTAACAGAAATCGGTGCCAGTAGACAAGGCTTCTCTGATCCCTCTCCCACCTCGTCCGCCCTCCCTGACTTGTTCTGTTGGCCAGCAATGAAATGAACATTTGTTCTGACCTTCGAGAAGCGCATGCAGCAGGTAGGTCTATAGTAAGGAGTTCTGAGGGAAAGGGTTTCTAGATAGCTGAAAGACTAGATCATTGCAACAGTCCTGTAAGAGGCTGGCCCACAGTCAGGAAGATAACCTACCAGTTGGTATTCTGAGGGTCCCTTGCATTACACAGGCAGGAAGATGCTGTGTATTTTACCATTGTATAAGCCCTGATGCTGTGCCAAAATAAGCTCCTGAAATGGATGCACAGTGCAGCATCTAAAACACTGCACTGTCCCAACTGCGGTGAAAGGAAAACACTTTTTTTCCTGTTGCTATGTACTTTGGCAGATATCCCGTCCAAAGAATTGTGCTCAAAGTACTCTGGAAACACCTGCCAGGAGACTACTTGGGAATGTTGTTTAAACAAGCGTACCTGCCAACTTTCCAACACTGTTGACTTTGCAGTACCAAAAACGTGTCCTATTTTAAAACAGACTTGAGGGATAACAGGAATCAGGCCATAAGGATGAATCACAGAATGTTCTTAAAAATTTGCTTGTAATTTTTGAAGCTGCTCAAAGTAAGTAACTGCCTAATGCACAGACATTTCATATGTAGCAGTACATGTGGTTGGACTTGAAAGTGGAACATGTACGTAATAACCATATGTGTTGATGTTGTGTGAGGAAAGGAAGGATGTGTTTTTCCTATGGTAATTTATTCCAAAAAGGCTTCCACATCATTTTATGGTGATAAGACATCTTTTTGAGTGTGCGTGTGTGTAAAATCTTTTCGTGTGTGTAAAATTTTTTCAGAAAAGCTATACAAATTCTCAGGGGAAGGCTTTCACATACCATGTTTGTTCCCAGAAGAGGTCATGCAGAAACAGAAATAAAGCAGTAACTATCTGCCAGATTTGCCCACCGAAAGGAAGAGAAGGTGGAGAAACACAGAGAAAAATGTCCTTTTTACATGCACAGACTTAACATGCACAAACTGACTAACAGGGCCAGCGCTATGTGATGAAAATATAATCTCTTTCATTAACACCAGTCAATGCAGGGCACACTCCAGATCTTCTGATGAACTGAACTTTCTGCCACCCCACCAAGCATATACTTCCTTATATGCCCATATACACTGTGGTTGTATCCAGACCTGGGTAGCTCAGTGCCTATTTACTCCTTAAATCCAATCTAGTCCCTTTGAGGATTTCAGAGGTTTGTTCACACCTTTGCTTTTGGCCCACTCCCGACATCTTCTTGTGCTAGAAATCTCAAATCCTACAGAAACTTTCTCTCTGTGAAGATCTGTGAGGTTCTCCTAGCTCCATAAGTTGTTTTAGTAGCAGGAGCCTTACTCTGTATATTTAATCTCTCCAGGAAACATGAGCAAATACAGAAAATGGCTCCCTAATGAATCCTCCAAGTCCAGTCATGTAATAAATTCCCAGAAGGGCCACATTAGACYTCTGCTGGCCTACAGATGGTGCCAAAATGCTCACTCAGATCCAAAGTCAAACTTAACCCCTCCAGAACATAAAACCATTTAGGGAATGTCCTTCAACATGGCACATGGAAAGCTCTCTCAAGCTAGTCTATTTTCCTAAAAAATGTTTCATGCTGACCCACCGTAGTGTTGAATACATCTGCCACTTGTAATGCAGTATTTTGCAAGTTTTAAAAATGTGCTCCAATGAGCTACAATCCAGAAGTTGGCTGAAATGTGCTTCAATGCCAGATAATAACAGAATGTTTGCTGTGTCAGCACAAGTATATAACTCCATCCTGAAATATTTACAGCCTTGCTGGGCTTTTTCTCTCCAGCTGAAGCCAAAGGAGCTTTGCCCAGAGGCGACTGTCTTTGTAAGTCTATATCCAGCTTCCCTCTAACATTAATGGAAAGATTCTTGTTGATTCATGAGACAAAAGGCTCACAAGATTTAGCTGCAGTTATTCCTGCACTAATCAAATATTGTTTTGTGTAACATTTATGGCTACTCTTTGCACTGCAAAGGCCTGTGGCATTGGAATAGGCAGTCTAAAATGTTATTTAAGGATAATTTAGAAAATATTTGCAAACATTTGAAAACTTTTCTTCATGTAAGGTGTAAGGTAAGGTATTACTCTATCTCCTTTCTTGCACATGTACAGATACTGCTAATGATTAGAGCTGGATCAATATTATTCGACCAGCTCCATGGACAACAACGAGTTGCAGAGCTCTAAGCTTGGGTTGAGGACATTTGGCATATCCTTTAGCAAGCAACCATCTTTCTTATGTAGTATACTGTCAAAGAGAGAGTTTATATCTACAACAAAGCAGCAGGCCCATGAAAATATAAAAACCTCCCAAATCTTTAATCAGACATGAAAATCTACAGATGTGTGGCAGGCACAAGTAAAGCTAAAGGATTGCTTGTGTATGTTCAGGTTATCTTTTATGTGTATGTTTAAGTTGTCTTTTTTATTCTATGTGGTGTGATTAATTTAGCTTTAAATATGTTTTCCCTGTACTAATGCGGCATGTTCCCTCCACTGTCATTAAGGTCTAGCCCTGGATAGCTTAGTAATATCTTCCCCCATAGAGGCTTTTTTTTGTTGTTTTGTTTACTTTTCTACAGGAACACTACAGCCATTTGCTCTGTTTTCTGGTTTCTACTTCATCAGATTTTCTTTTCTTCTTTTGAACAATATAGAAGCCAATAACAATTGTATTTCTCAAAAATATTTTTAGGTGGAATACTGTTCTAAGTAAGGTATTTATTTTTAAAAGCCTCTATGGTATTTTAAAATATTTAGTACACAGAATATATATGCAGCACTTTGATATGCCTGCAAGGTTCAGATCTCTGACTTCATGGGAGGAAATTTTTTTTTAAGTTATTATGAGCCCTTTTATCCATTGTCTAATACTTGTTTCCTGTATTTTTAAGTACAGGAGATTGAAGAATTAAGCTGGCTAAAATAGGAAGAATGCTATTTTAAAAAAGCTAACCCCCCAGTTTCTCAGGTGAACATTCATAAGCCTGTGATTTTTGCACTACTCTGTAACATAGAAATGCTTGTTGTAAAATACTGCTTTCACAAACTCTGAAATGTGCTTGAAATATTTGTCTTAGATTTGTCCTGTGTAGTCAAATTATTTGGGCAACATGATAACAGATAGTATATTACTTCAGCAAATATAATTTGAGAGGTGGATGCAGTATTCAGTGCAGTTTGGGATGAAGGTCAGAAACTCTCCACTCACATTGTATGTATCAAGAACTCAAAGAGCTATTACGTTTCACATATTAAATTTTGTATTTACAGTTCTCTCTTACCTATGCATGAACCTACAGCATAGCAGTCTTACGTAAAAGCCTTTTCCTTAAAAATGTGACCAATTTTTTTTCCCACAAGGAGCAATATTTTGGAAGCACTCATTGAAAGATGTTGTAATCTTTCTTGGTAATTTAGTTAAGAAAACTTTAATCTTTGGTACAACATCAAACTGAATTTTCTGTATGAGGTCTTGAAGAAATAGTAGCTTGGGAACTAAAGACATCTAACCAAATAGCCTGTTTAACCTTATGAGAGGTTAGGTGAGACCTATTTAAGAATTAGGGAAAGTTCCTGTACTTCATTTTTGGGGTGACACTTTTGCTCGATCACAAACACTTTTATTTTCTTTCCTTCTTCCTCCTCCATTTTGAATAGTTGAGATGCAGTTATCAAAGATCAGGCGTCTTTGTTCAAGCAGCAACCAGACCTTAGTGTTCCTTTCAGAATTGAATACACTTCATTTTAGCTATAAAACCTAAGTCTGAAATGCTGGCTAAGCATGGCAACCTAAAAGCCCTATAAATAGGAAAAATAAATTCAGCCAGTCGGATTCAGCTAGGAATTATGGAGCAAGTTGCTGAAACTTTGCCAAAAAACAGTGTCAGACCTGTCTGTGCAGGGCAGCTGGCACTTCCAGCACATCAACATTAAAGACTGAGAGAGGCTGTAGAGCCCTTTAGGGTAAATGGGTCAGAGCAGGATTGGTGCCAGTCAAGTGAAAACAGACAGTTCTATGACAATTTGCTCAGCATTGGCAAGATGGAAAGAATACAGAGAGCGGGGTGAGGAAACAGGACATATTGCTGATGCACAGGCTTTTCTAATCCTAACCAGAAAATTGTTGGGGTTGCTGCAATGTGCACCACTGGTCTGTGACTAATGTGCACCCTACATCATTTGAGAAATCCTTGAAGAACAGAAAAAATCTGCACTAGACTTCATATCTCCACAGCCAGGAATTAAGGTGAGTGGGTGTAAAACCAATTACTTTGGTCTTATGCCATGTGAGGACTTCTGCATATTAGACAAATTCTTGGCTGACCAGCTTGAGCCAATTCCAGCTCCCTAAGTAGTAAAAATGAAAAAGAGCAGTGGAAAAGAACCTGCTAGTGTTTTTCACTAAATAATTAAAACAACAATAATGAAATAATACGTTGTAATATAGTCCACAGAAATGCAGCGATAAACAGCAGGGAATCATAAGTACACAACAGAAGTAACTCTTTCCTCCTACACTATTACTGACCTAGTGTTATTCTACTGATGCCAAGAAACAAAGGAGCAAAGAATCAGGCCTAAAACCAAGCAAACATCTAAGAAGCATTCTGGGCCAGTAGGGGTATCCCCAGCCAGTCAAATCAGGCGATAAGGGCATATATGTGAAGGGATCAGCTCCTGGTCCCCATGTGTACTGTGCTCCTCCCCATCGCCCTCCTCTGCTCCTGGTTCTGCTCGTGCCGGGGTGGCTGTGGCATCTCGAAGCGGCTGGAGGAGGGAGGGAAGGAGAGCACATGGCCATGCAGAAGCTTTGGGGTCCAGGCTCCCCTTCTCCCCTTCCAGAGGGAATCCGGACAGGGCACCCCATGCCACTGCCAGTGCTACCACGGTGATTGCAGTATGCAGCCCAGGTGACATTTTGGTGACTCTTTTCATGTTTGATAGTGCTGAAGAGCTTTGCTGGACTGCCGCACCAGTTTGTTGTTTAATTGGAAAGTGGTAATCAAATTCCTTCACAACATCTGGCTCCAATGGTACTGGTAAAAATCACCTTTCCATTTATGGCCATTAACCCTCTTTCTTAAGTACATTTCATTTAGTAATCTGCTGTTTCGTAATGGTCTCTCTTCTATTACACTACAGCTGCAGCTGCAAAATTTAATAGTTTTAGTTATTTACAGACTTTACATCTTTAGCACTTCCTCTATTTGCTGTATTCCGACAGGTGACATATTATCATAGTTTACAGGGTATAAAATACCAGTCTTAAAACAATTCTGCCTTCTTTTTTCATGATGATACTAATGAATGTGGAAAATGGCTTATGTTAATTGGTTCTTTTCAGAGGGACTGGAAATGAAAAGGAAATGACAAAGGAAATAATAGTTACAAAAATAAACCATTCTTGTGGTCTAAAATTCCTCATCCCCTGGACTTTTTCATAAGCTGAAGGAAAGGAAAAACCTGGCAGCTGGTGCATATGCATTTATGCATTTTAGATGCATATGAGTAGGAATATTTATGCTTTAAAGCACCAACATCATTTTTAAACACCATTTTCTAATTGCAGCCAATATATACTTCATGTGTTTCTTGGCGTCTTCATTTGGAAAAGACACAGGGACCTCAAGAAGTATAGGATTTCATTAGAAAAAAAGCAGCATAGACTGCCGTATATATTGAGGAGCTTGCCAAGACTATGGGAAATCAGAGAAACAGATAGGCCAGCCTCCCTTCCCCAGGCTCCACCTCTGTGAACTAAAACCAGGAACATTTGCTGCCTGGGACAGGACTACTTTATTGAAGAAAGCCGTATGTGACTAGGTAAAAAAGAACAGTATGTGCTTAGGCAAAGCCAGTCCCCCAAAGTCACTTTCCATAAACAAGACTCTGCTACAGAGACATAACTGTTTAATCCTGTCTGGATGACTTCACTTGCTAAGCACTCCAGAGCTCTCCATAGACCACGTGACCCACCCAGCTCCATTCACTCTCAAAAGTGGCTCTCCCTTGGACTCCGAAGCAGCAAAAATGGTCATTTATCAAAGCATTAGAAGTGCTTCTCCCATTGGATCATGAAGACCCTGAAAGGTGTATCTCTCTTCCATGAGAAGTGTTTCCAAACCATTTTATTTCATTCATTTTTCTTCTTTTCCTTTCATTTTAAAATAACATCAAACATTTCCAACAAGTATTTGCAGGTATTTAGTGACTACAGCTACTAGATACTGTGGTGGAGAGTTTGATTTTGAATTGAAAAGAAATCCACGTTTTGATTTCTTACCAATATTATATTTCAGGTGTATATTATTAAACTACTTCATGCAGCATATAACTTTTAATTAACTTCCATGTATTTCTTTTCTTCTTCGTCCCTTTTCTGTGCCTCCTTACCCACAGCATAAAATTGTTTTCCCCTCTCTTAAAAAAAGTATTTAAACACTTTTGGAGTGAATTTAATGCTTGCAAATTGGGCTGGGTTAGCAGAGCTACAGACCAAAGGCCTTTTTCTGCAGAAAACGTGGAGTTCTGGCAGCACTGCAGCAAGTGTTCCTGACACCTTTCCTCAGGCTCTCTTGGAGGTACTGTAACTGAGCGTGAGTGCACACCAGCAAGCTGAAGTGAAATGGGTTGGGTATGAGGTTAGGAGTGGTGGCTACTCCATATTAGCTCCCCAGGTGACTGCTTTCAGCTCACCCATTACATGTCAAGTAGCACACTGCAATTTTGACACAAAACAAGCTGGATTTTGAGTGCCTTTGTGCCTCCTGTCCTAACTCATCATGCACAAACTCTATCGTGCAGACAACACCTCAGCTGAGCAGACAGGTCAGACTCCAGGATAGCTCGGGTTTTGGCCTTGAAGGTGAGGCTTTCAAAGCTGCCAATGAATGCCAGCTGCCATACGGGATTTTTGAGCTGAACTTCTTTCCACTGTGTTCATGAGCTACAAAAGCAGGCCAGTGACTAACAACCTCCTGATTCCAGTTAAAGCATCCCAGCTTGTAGCATGGGAAATCCCTCAATGCTATTTCATCATGAATAGCACTTTACTGCACTGAACAATCTGTATAGAATCTGTTCCTTAAAATAAAAAATGGATATACTGATTTTAAATTGCTGCTATGTTTTTGTTTTATTCTTACTGAACTAAGGAGTTTGGCTATAAGATGAATAAGGAACGGGCAAATCTCTGGAACTATACAAGTTTGGCTTCAGCAGTAATCAGAGAGCACTGACTGTTAATGTAAAAAGAAATCTAACCAGGAACATAAATGATGTGAAACTGAGCAAAATCTTCACAGCCTGAATTCCTCACATCTCTGCTGTACAAGAGAGTGCAATGCAGGGGACCTACAGCTGGGACAGAATAAAACAGCTCAGAAATATTCAGCATGGTGCTGGTCCACATATTGCTTTGGAAGGCTTGACTGTGTTTTGCTAAAATTAATTCATTCATGTTCATAGTTCACACCAAGAGGCCTGGAGTAAATTTTCTCTTAGTCCTAATCTGTTATCGGCTTCCTTTAATAGATCAAGAGACTAAAACAAAGACTGTGCCTTAAATCTGGATCAGTCTGTGATCTCATCCAAACAGGGCTGTCTTAGAGCAGCCTGTCTCCTAGACTTCTTACTGGGCTAGGGCAGACCAGGACTGTCAGTTCTGGGGTGTCTAGTTCAGAGTAGACACTAAATCCTAGACTGAAACAATAATTTATTACTCTCACACTTTGACCGCAAATCCCTGGAACTGAAAAACTTGTTCCAGTTAAAATTTTGTCACAAGTGATACATTAATCTTAAAAATTTTAGTTTCAACATTTTTTTGACCAAAAAGAAAAAATCAGTGGAAGATTCCAATCAACGTTCCCAGGACTGACTAGTGTGTATGGATTTGGGCCCATGTTTCTCGGGAAGAGAGAACGATGGAGAGAGAATACCAGCACTGATCACTAGAAATTGCCGAGCAGAAGCAAGCCCCAGCCTGTAAGGTGCTTTACAAAATATAAACATATGGTCAGCCAGTGCCAAGAAGTTCATATAACATAATGTGTATTCATGTTAGGTGGCTTTCTTATGAGGTGCCAATATACTGTAGTTTACTCAAAAGTTTCGGTGTTTCTGCTGTTAGTTTTGTATTGAAATGGCTTTCAGAATAGTTTTCTCTTCTTTACAATCCCAACTATTGTGGGCTTTATTGGCTTTTGTTTGTTTGTTTATTGCTGCTCAGCTGAGCAGATCCCAAATCCTGGGACAGTGTCTCTTGCAAAGAGATCAGTATCTCATTTCTCTGTTGCCTCCATTTGCAGACTTGGCTTATATTACATCTGCTAATCTCACTGAGATTGCCTGTAAATCATTCCCATCAGGACTGTTTTTCTCATTTTCTTCTTTTGTTTCTAGGGTATTTTACTGGCTATCTTCCTCTAAGTAACAATTCCTGCAGCTAGGCCAAAGAGCTTCTTCATAAGTGACTTATTTAAATGCCTCTAATGATTGAAAGGAGAAAGACAAAATATTCAAACTTGAAACTGTCTTACTTGCCACAGAAATAAGGAAAGGAAGTAAGAGTTGGAAATGCCTTAGAAACTATGCGGAGCCACTGAAGGGCCAGACTTCTTCATCTCACAGAATACCACCTGTGCTCTCCTTGTATTGACTGGTGTGCAAAGAAATACTTCAGTTATTCAGCTGCCAGCTCTTCTTGGGTGTCACAATAGTTAACAGACTTTCTTTTCAGATTTTACAAAGCAGCCATCACTACCTTCAGATAGCATATATAGTCTAAATAATTCCCTATAACACCATGCTTTCTCACACACTCTACATGTATGTAATATATACATATATGTATACTTGTATTGCATATGTATATATATACACAGAAATGTTTATATATAAATAAAGGTTTCATTTGATGAGAAATGTCTCAAGTGGCTTAGAAAATGCTACAGCTTGAAAAAATGTTACATACTAAGATGTGAGCTGTGTACTAAATCTATTCCTCTTACGTGAATGTTCACAAGGGTTCCCCACCCACTGTGTCACAGGCTGAGCATTTTCAGTGCAGAAAGATGTGTTTTAACCAGGTTCTGCAGGTGAAAAAGAAAACACCCAATGAAATCAGTTTTTCTTTTTCATGCTTCAAAAATGAAATTCATTAAAAAAAATAGTAACAGATGGAAAAAATAAAAGGCCAGATTTCCAAAGCTACTAAAAGAAGTTAGATTCCCAGTTAACCCCGCATTTCAGTGGCAGTAGGTATCAGACTTGCTTAGGCATTCTGAAATTCCCAATAAAAATGCTACAAAAAATTATGGTGTATGACCAAGTCATCATCACAAAAGGGATATTAGAAAGAGAGGGGAGAAGGATATAATTTTTTGTTATTCAAATGAAGTGTTTAGATATGTTGTGCGTGAGTCAATCACACTCCTCACTGGACTCGGAGACAGGGCCTCTCTGACTATGATAAACTACTCTTAGAACAAATTAAATGGAGTTACTGGGTTACCCTGAAGGGCCCACAGGGAAAAAACTGTAACAGTTTATCCCCCAGTTAACACTCTCTCAAACATGTTGTCCAAAATCCAAATTTTAAGAGCTTGGTCTACTTTATATATTAGCTCATTTCTCCCATCCAGCCTCTCTTACCACTTGAATAAGAAAAAGAAAGGAAAAGTCACTTTTGGGGCTAGTGTTATGTCTTTAGAACAAAGAGGGAAAGAGAAAGACCTGTATCTTGATTAATGTTTATTTGTCATTAGGGTTGTTTCTTTGCAACTCCTATGAGTCTACCACAAATCAGCCCAGTTAAAATATCATGCTATTCGTCTTGCTCTTTGCTGCTGCCATGACATTTTGATCTTAGGAAGAACAGTGTCAGCCCATGTCATCTGGTTTTGCTTGGTAATTTCTTTTTTCATTTTTGGTCTGTGTGTCTCTCACTTTCCCAGTGTCTTGCTGATGGAAACTCTTGTACTTTTGTCTTTTCCCCTAATAATTTTTTATTTCCTGTAAGTCTGTTTTTTAACGACACTTGATATTGCAAAATAAATTAGAAAARGATATACTGTAAATACCACATTTGGGTTAAAATCATGTGCCTGGGAAGAGCTAAGATGGTTTCATATGAAAAGTGAAACTGTTCCAGTCCCACAGCTGGAATGAACACTGATGAGACACAGAGCTCAGCAATTGCCGGGGTAGCACAAGGTGCCGTCCCTAGACATTTTCTGAAGTAACTAGAATGGATCGAGTTTGAAGTCAGAGATTTGCCTGCCTCTTCTTCCCTCTCCAGTTTGCTTCCTTCATCTAAAACTAATCTGTATTGCCCAAGGCACTGGAGTTTTATCAAAAGGACTGAGCAGGGACAGGGTGGGGATCCTGTTATGGCAGGGTGTGTTTTTTCTGTAGTTGAAAAGACTCATCCCTCCATTGTATTTACAGGAAAAGAAAATCAATCTTCAGAGCATGTCCTCATACTAACCCAGTTGCTGCACATACAGATAAGAATGAAATCCAAACCCCCCTCTTTCCCTAGGCTTCATCTAATTTGCTGTAAACCTCTGCATCTGCCACTTACTGTAACACTGAGATCTTATGAATAATTTGGGAAGAGGATCCTCAAGGAAGCAAAATCTGTATAAAATCCTGGATATCTAGATCAAAGTATTATAACAGATTTTAAAACAGGCATCTGAGATAGGTAACAGTAGAAATCTATTTAGCTTCTGATCATTACTGTATGCCAATGAGTAAGTTTATTATCCCAGTAAGTTTTATTCTAACACTTAACAATGGAAACAGTATCATCTCCTCTCTCTCAGCTTTGACAAAGGACTCATACCCAGACCTTCCCTGTTCCTGACATTTGCCCAGCTTCCTACTATAGATTTAAAGGAAAAGGCGACGGTCTCACAGCAGAAGGGAGGAAGAAGAAGAGGGAACCTACTGGGAAAGAGTATGTGCTGGGGCCAAGCTGCAAGGAGGTATTAAAGCTGCAGTTCAGGACTGTCCTCTGGGGAAGGGAGATGCTTGTAAAATAAACTGGATTTAGAAGACATGTGGGGGAGTGGAGCATTCTCCCAGCCTCCAGCTCCCCAGAAAAGTTTTCAATTATTTAAGGCTAGTCATAATTGGCAAAACCGAGCCCCATCTACAGGCTCGTCCTCCAGCTCCACCAGATTCCTCCTCATCTCGTGTCACCCCAACTCACCCAGGGCAAGGAATCACACTCTTTGTGCCAGTCGGAGTGAGGAGGAGCAGTGGCTCCTCTGCAGGCAATGTGGCTTCTGGCCACCGCCAGCCATGCGGGCAGCCCTGGAGATTAGCACACTCTGAGACATGCATGGGAGCCACTGGGCCAGGCTTCTTTTCCTGCCCAGTGCTGCTCATATTGGAAAAGACAGCTTGATTTTTGGACTCCCAAGTGACTAGCTCCACAGAATGCCTTTTATACCCTGGGGGCCCAATTTGCTCAAATTTATACAAAAACCAGAAAATGAATAAATATGGAAACAGCAGTAGGATTTTTACTCTACAGAAACTGTAAGAATACAGTTTTCCTAGTCCGTCATACAGCTACCATAGCACAGGGTTTAATGGAGCTCCTTGTGGCAAATTTTCCTTTCTTTAGGCTTGTTATTTTAGGGAACTAAAAATACTTTCAATCCTAAATACAAGTTTTAAAGTGTTTTCTGTCTCTGCTTAATACCTTAAAAAGTTACTTGAATAATCTTTTTTTACATAAAAGGAAACTGAAGACAAAAGATACAGTTCGGGTAATTTTCCTGAGATGCTGGAAGAATTAGGGGTAAATCTCTTATTATACGAGCCACATAACTATAGATGCATCATCACAACTATGGAATAAAGCAAATGGATATGACTATTTTTGACAGGATATTAAAAAAAGGAGTTGTATCCTAAGTTTTTTCCTAAATTTCTTTGCTTTTTTGAAGAAATTAAAATGTATGCCTTTTGCATCCCTCCCCGTTCTTTTTCATTTCCAAAATGAATCATTTTGATCAAAATATACTTTTCCTACAAAAAAAATTCCTTTGGTCAAATAGGCATTTGGGGTTTTGCTGAAAAAATATTTTGCAAATACCCTCAGAATAGTTCCAGTCAGGAATTTGGTTTCACTCGTACAGTTGCACTACCACATCATTTCCCCTCGCGCTTTGTGAGTACTGCCATTAACAGCATGTTTATTAATACGGAAGATACAGTTTCATACTGTTTTACAGCAGCATTCCTTACACCACAATTTCACTACCTGGAATAGTCACAACCATGGAAACATAAGGTAGAAACAGCCAGGTAAATGCTACACAGCCAGAGAACAAAGCGAGGAGGGTTTTTTCCTGAGGCACTATGCAGATGGAGGAGAGGCAACGTGCTTGGCAGAAAATATGTGGTCACATTTTTTAAAGTGTAGGCGGAAGCTTAAGTGAAGGTACACAGCCAAAGGAGGATGAGAAGATGGAGGGAGTTTTCCTGGGGTACAAACATGACTGGTGGCTTTTAGCAGCACTGCCCGACTTGCAAACTCAGCAGCCCACTGTATAGCCCATCTATGGTGCATCTAATAGCACTCGTATATACACCAGTGACAGCCCCTGGAATACAATCCTTTATCTGCTATGCTAACATATTAAGCCACTGGATGGACATCTTTTTATACAAACATTAAAACATAGCGTTGAAAACATGCAGTATTTACCAGGAGCTGTCAGCTCTCTATCTCCTACAGCCATTTTGCTTCCTCACATATACATATATTTACATTATTTTTAAAATGCATATTATTAAGCTGACTGTTACGGCTCCTCTGGAGTGGTTACCGTCTATTATGTAAACATATCATTGCTACAATTTATAACACTCCTGCTATTTGCCCAATAGAATGTGTAACTGTTCCAAGTGAGCCATTACCGTCAACCACATAAAGTAAATCTATCTTCAGCTGCTTGTGCAAGCATGAGTTATAACGACACTTAACATTTCAATAGTGCCATACGCATTGGAAGATCTCAGTGTGCCTTATAAACATTAATGAATGAACTTAGATTTAAAAACAGTCCCATGTGGCAAGAATTAGGGCTAAGCCAATAATTCACAGTGCGGCCCTGATTCAGCAAGAAGCTTAATCACAGGCACTGACTTTGACACGGCTGCTTATGTGCCGCATGTTTCACATGTGCCTAAGTTCCCAGGTGTCTATGAAAATGCATTCATTTTTCATCTCTTCCTGTTTGCAGAACATGATCAGCTTACAATCTTAACACAGGAGGTCTCTTTGCAAACYGGCCTCTGAATTCTAAAAGACATTTGGTTTGAATTTGATGCACACACAGAGCACATAGTGCGTTCATTCTTTTTGGGTCCCTTGTATTCTGTTAACCCTTTGCAGAAGAACATTTAATTCATTAGTCACCCCACTGCACTCTCTGTGTTCTTAGAAGTGTGGGGGGAGGCTGGGTAGCAAGACCAGAGTTTTGCAGTTGAACTCTTCCATTTGCTGGAGGTTTTGAGTCTTGAAAGCTGTTAACAGAGATGCAGTTGTCGAGACCAGAATGTTAAAAACTTACACGTACCCACTGGAAGACATGTAGAAACAGTGCAAGGTCAGGGCCATGGTAGGGAATAATAAACAAATAATCTTTGTTTACTGATTTTTTTTTCATTTTAAATCAAAGCTTCTGGATTTCTTAGATGCCATGATCAAATGGAATCCTGCTGAACTTATTTTCTTACGGCAACTCATCTGGGGATGAGGGAAAGGGAAATGAAATTTTAAATTAACTTCCTTATTGACATAAATACAAGAAGTCAAATTGTCCTCTGAATTACACTGGCTGTAATGTAGTTACACTAGTACAAATGAAAAGAAAATTATATATTTTCATCTGACTTACCTGAGAAGCCCCAAATTCTCAATCAATTCTCTTAATGTCTTAGGAAATAGAACCCCTACAATGAATAGTAACAGTTATTTAAAAGACCTCACAATTGACTTCAATCTTTGAGCATCCTGTTGGTATATATATATGCATATAACTATGAGCTGAGCTGGTATGACCTATGCATGATAACATTTCTCTGTGAGAGAAGGCATAATAAAGTGAGTCAAGACTTCGCATTTTGAGAAAGAGAAGGAGTATTTAAGCTCTAAAAATTATCCAGGTTGTTAGTTATGAGTTATATTAGATTATATTTTGTTCTGACAATCCATTTCTAAACTGCATCAAAGGTACATAAATGCTCTTTAGAGCTTATAAACCACCCAGCTACTCTAATTAGCAGACACTGTACCTAGCTTACTTCTTGAATATGCACAAATGTTAGAACTGCAACTCAAGATGGGTTGATCCCAAAAGTGTTTTCAGGTGCAGCTGAAACACAGCTTGGTGCACAGATATCAGATGATTTACTTTGCTTGCAAAGATGATAGGCCACTGGAAGTCTACATCAGCAACATTTCAGGTTCATGCATATGTATGTGCCCTCTCAGATGTGTATATGGAAGCCAGGTTACGTGTATATAAGGCACCAAGCGAAGGCTGGTTGGAGAATTGACAGATGGGCTAAACTGTGTATCTTGCAATAGCTTGACATTCTGTGGGCTGGCAAACCAACTGGAGGGGAAGGCAACATGTAGCAGGACAACAACTCACAGAAAGGTTTCAGCTGATCTCCCCCTCTACTTTATCATATCCTCTTCTGTTATTTAGTATTGCTTACAGCTTCGCATTCACTCTGTAATGATATGGGAAAATGCAACGTCTGGAAAATTGGTGGAAGTCACTCCCTTAGCACTTAATGAACCTGTTTCTTTTCTGGCAGCTGATAAGCCCTGCTGCACCTCCACTTAAATCCATGGAGTTTAGTTTTGATTAACACTTGTGTAACCAAGGTGAGCATCGTTCCCATAGTCTTTCACACCTGACATTTAATTTACTGCAGTGACTGACCAGAGACTTCCGTACAACTAGTATCCCTTTCATTAAAAGTTAAATTCTGGGCTTTGTGAAGTTCATAACAAAATGCTCACTGCTCACTGCTTCTGAATTTCTTCTGTCTTTTCAAGGATATCTAAGCCATTGAGAATGGACAGTACAAGTGCACAGTCTTACAGTACAGAAAGATACTAACATGACAGATGAAGATGAATGACACAATCATAAAAATACAGAATTTTGAATTTCCCTTCTTCTGTAGATTTAATTTAAGTCAGATCCTTCAATATTGTATGGATGTGGTTTATACTAAAGAGTTTGAGAACAATCCCTAAGCAGTGAATTGAACACTTTATCATTCAAAAATGTAATACAAAAGTGAGTTAAAAAATACAAGATATGAAAGAGCTGGGAAAAAAATTAATGGTCATACTCTCATAGCTCCTAAAGATAAATGATGTTGCACATGTAGATTGAAAATTGCTTGCCTTTTGTTTATGATGAGTTTTTCCATTTTATATTACTGAAATAGAAAAGGAAGTATTGAAATATTTCTAATTACAGGGAAATTCTGAATTGGAAAATATATCTAATTTCTTTACCTGCCTCTTATTTTTTTTTGAGAGATACATAAAGTACCAGTTTGAAAAACAGTCAACATGGATGGATTCCAACTCTCTCCAGATAGCAGAATTTTGTATGCAGCTGGGCCCTGTTGTTAGCAAATATGGTTACTTGAAACACAAGTGCATGGGTCCTTCGTATTATTTCTCTGAGTATGGCAAAAGACATAAGAAAGGTTTACATTTGATCTTTCAGCATGAAAGGTACTGTGGGGCTAAGCAACAGAGCCTTCCCTTCAACATAGGTTGTGGGAATGACCCTTTCCAGCTCTGCTCTCAGCTCCCACTGCAATAGCACTCYCCTATAATAGGAACAGAAGGCATAGCCAGAGTAGGGAATGCTAAAACTGTGTTTTCTTTCTCATGGCCCATTAACAAAACATACTTTAGAGTGGTCTCAGCTTACAGTGGGAGCCAGGCAGACCTAAGAGCACAGAAATATAGGAAAACCAAAGAGGCAGCTTAAGCCATCTCTCCCTTCCCCCACTCCCTACACTGACAGCACTAATTGAAATCAAAGAACATGGTTTATACCACCACCAGGCAGGATTCTGGAGTTAGAATTTCTGAACTTTAAGCTTTAAAGTTTAAACTTTAACTTTTAAGTTAGCCTGTTTTGAGCGGGAGTTTGACTAAGTGACCTCCAAAGGTCTCTTGCAAATGAATTTTCTTCTGTGTTTCTATGATGGCTAACAATGGATGTACCAGTGAAAAGAATCAAATGACATCAGCTTCTTGGAACGTTCAATCCACTTTAAGAAACTAACTTCATGTGTTTTAGGAAGCAAAGGGGAAGTTAAGTTCAAATGAGAAGACATAGATTACAATGGCTTTTGAGTGACCAGCTTTCAGAAACAGACCTTCTCTTAAATGTGTTCTCATAATAGTGAAGAGTATGTTTTCCTTCCTCCTGCAATCTTAAAACTTCAGACTTAACACTTAGGCTACCCTGAATGGTGCCTTCCCATTTCATTCCTTCTCAAGTAACTTTCAGGCCACACAGTAGTTTAACTACTTCTTTTAGCCATATAGTTTTGAACTCTTCATTCACAGTACTATTCCGCTCTTGTTTCTGTATAAGAGATTTCAACAGTATGTCATACACTGATGATACCTTACTGTGTTTTTCACACCTATTGTGGCATAGCAGAACATTGTCTTTTGACTATACTTAATCAGCTTTTGGTTTCCTCCTGAGAAGACTATGGTTGGGATTATTTCTACTCAGCTCGAGGCATTTAAGTGATGGCCCTGAAGTAGGGCCACAGTCACCTTCTATAGTCAGCGAATGTCCTTTGGAAGTCCTTACCCGTCTTTGCGGATGGAGGAATGCCGGCCCTTAGTTAGGTGCATAGTGTCAGACATGAGGAAGTGAGCCTTAAGAGGCTGCAATTTTAGACTTAATTGTACATTTGAAGAAAATACCAGGAGTTAATCATTGTATCTTCCATGGGACTACTAATATGTTGCAGCCAGGCGTATTTGCAGCTGTTTCAAGGGATCAGAGAGCTTGAAATTAACAAAAGCAGCATTGAGCATGTCAGGAGATAAAAATCTTTCTTCCATTTTCTGTTGCCACACAACTAATGGATATATCAAATACTAGTGTTTATTTACCAGAATTTGGTTTTCGTACCCAGACTAATCATACCAGTATAAGATGCAATTGTTTGTAATGAGCTATGCATAGGCTAACCTACTAATCTTGCTCACTTAAGCACACTACTGATTTTTTCTTCCAAGGCATTGACTTCATCAGTGTACACTAAATCAGCTTAATGCGCTTTGGATATGTTGCTTGTAGTCTCAGCTTGAAAGAATAGATTGAACTTCTCTCCTATCAGTTCCACCTCTTTTCACATCAAATGCATTAGAGTGGCATGAGGTAATCACTAAAGATGAGTTTTGGCCCAAAACTGACAAATGGCCCAGTCACTGTCTAACTATCTGCTATTTTATATGACAGTTTTCTTTTTGGCTGGATGGAGAAGGCTGTAATGGTAGATGGCTTTCTGGCAAAATCTAAAACAAAGCCAAGGTCTAATGACTTTGCATTTGTAGAAGTGGTTCCAGGTAAATTTATTCTTAAAAGCTTTAGTTTAACTAGTGTAGTTTCAGCCTTTTCTAAGCAAAAGAGAAATATAAAACTAGAGTAGGATGACCAATGAGAAATGGTAACTTTATTTTGGGGGAAAAGCATCTGTTTCAAAATACTCAGATTAAGGTTTACCCAGAAATTACTTCTGTGGATTCTGAGATTCCTAGAAAGTGGGTAGATGTTTGTGAAACGCAGAGCAGCCTCTACTATCAGTGCTGAAATGAGTAACTCTCCAGTTCTGACAAAGGCTAAAGGATAGGGTCTTTCCATGGAATCTGCAAGACTGAATTTTCTTCAGTAAAGGCTGTTACTGTATATAGCCTAGTAACAATTTTGCAGACACCTGTGGCTAGGTGGCCATGAGATCTGCACTGGAGACAAAGCTTACCCAGTACTTACATAGAGCCCCACACAGGGCCTCTGTATAGGAGGTTTCCACACAGTCTGACAAAGCTACTGCTCCCCAGCTCGCTCTGGGATCAGGCCACACTATGGTAAATATCACTGGGATCTTAAAGACCCGTCAAAGTGGACAGTTCTGGTCATATTACCCTGGCCTTAAAAGGGAAGTTTATCTCATACTATTTCCTTCATAAACTAGCACTGTAAATAAGGGGCTGATTCTGCAAAATGCAAGCTGCTCTGTGCCCCATTGATTCAGTCAGCACAGAGAACGCTCAGTGTCTTGCAGGCTTTAAATCACATATAAATCGCTTCAGTGGTATTGCCCTTACCACTAGGATTCCCAGGATTAAACTACCCAAGCCTCCTTGTGGAACAATGAACCCCACTTTCTCCTCTTTATCAAAGTTTCCACTGACATGGGATTATATAGCCACCGAGTTTGGCTCTGCTTTATAGTATGTCTCCTGGAACACTGCTCTGGCAATATAAAGTGATGATTACTGAGGCTCTAGGGCCCTTTGCAATATAGGGATAAATGTTTTGCATTTTATTTCTGCCAAATGCAGAGAACTCTTTATAGACTGTACATTATCACTGCAGCCTTTTTTTCTTTTTCCCCCCACTATGATAGGAAGAGAGGTGCCACCCTGCAGGGATCCCACCAACCAATTCTATAGCCAGTGTGGAGTATTTACCCTTCAGTGATTCTAGGAAAAGCAGAGTAATCAGCAAAAAAGCTGTGGTGGGGGGGAATCCTAGGGTTTCACTTCAGGAAATGGGGCTCAACTCACCTAACTTCAGCTATCTTGACGTGAGGCAATCCAAGATAGTCACATAGGACTATTCATCCTCTCTTAAGAGAGGTGGGTTGAATTACTCCCTGGAGGTGCCTGCCTTAGTCTCTCTGTCTCTTGACAGAACTAAGATAATACATGCAGACTAAGTGGCTAGCTATTAGATGGCTGAAGTTAAGATGTAATTGATATCACCCATGTATTGAGGCCCACTTCTTGCAAAAATGTAAATTTCACTGAGTAAATGACAGGCTTTATTTTCCTTTTAATGAAGGATATAGTTTCAAGCAGCTTTTTATACCCACTGTTTCTAATCTAGGATTTAAGTAATGAATTCTTGCTTGCTTGCCTAATAAATTTTGCTCTTATTTACAAACTGAAATGTCTAATGCTTGGTCCGAATATTTTGTAAACATAAAGGCTTTAGTAAGGGTGTGAATAGACACCAGAGAATAGACATCAGAGAAACAGCCTTCAGGCTGGAAGGAAAATGAAGCTCTGCAGGCCTGTGGGAATATGGCCTGGCAATGGAAACAAGGAGAGAGAGAGAGAGAGAGAGAGAGAGGCAGGCAATCTTAAAGACGCCTGCTGATAAATGCTTTTGTGGTCCTGTTAAATTATCATATTCACTCTGGAGTCAGATTTGTGCAAGTACAAATCTAGGAAAAGTGCCAGACAAAATGATTTCAGTTTGGGGAATGGCTTCTCATGCAGAATACTAAAAAAATTAAAGTACCCCTCCCCAGCTTTCCAGTCCCTATTTCTCTGGCATTTTTACAGAACGCATTACAATATAATAGCAGTGGCATTTTTGTAGCCCTGATGGCTGAGCAATATGAGTTCAAGTGAGCCTGACTGCTGCTTCTCCCTGAGACCAGAAGAAGGGCTTGCATGCATGAAGACTTGTCTGTTTTCTCCAAGTATATCAGCCGGTTTAAGGCAAGCTATTGCCTCTCCCTTCAAGCTGAATGTTGCTTCAAAGAGAGAACGCATAGATACCTTTAGCGTCAGAGGTGACTGAATCAGACCAGGATCAATGCTTCTCTGCAACACAGGCCTAGCAAGAGTTGAATGATGTTTCAAGCTAGCAAGCAAAAGGGCTGGAGCAGTGCTGGGGGAACACAGCAGCAAGCAAGGAACGTAAAAAAGGATTTGGGGAATAACACCCGACACCTGCAGCCTCACTAGCAGGCAGATTTTCAGCTCTCTGCAAAAATGACTCATGCTAATTTGAAAGAGTAGAGGAAAAGCTCTGGCAGCCCAGTGAAAAAGAGGCAGCTCTCATTCCATGAAACCAACTGGCTGTTTTTTAGAAAAGAGCATATTCAATGCCATTTTAATTTCAGCAGGATCATTTCCCAAGATTGAGAAAGGAAAGAAACTGTGGGTTATCAGCTAATCAACATCCTCCTGCTTACAAGCACTACTGAGGAGCTACAGAATCACTCACTGGTAAACTGATAATTTCAGATTTGCTGAAAAGTTCTAATTTATTTTGTTTAAGTCATGTATGGGAGGAAAAGGTGATGATGGGGTGTTTCAGTGGGGGGCAGAGGTGAGATTTCAAAAATCCTCTGCTTTTTCCACAAACTATTTTTCATAATCTCTTAGAGACTGATGCTACTTCTTAGTAGAAACAACAGTTGAAAAATCCCAATGTGAGAACAGAGCAATATGTGGGCAATGTTTGGCAGTATAAATGACTGTGTCCAAAACTCTCACCTCCTATGATCTGCAGGCAAGTCTCTATCCCTACATTCATTACAGCTAGAGCTTATTGTGACTTTGGCTGTCAAGGCATTAGCACTCTGCTGTTCCAGGATAAAAATAAAATTACATCATAGAAAATGGGCACTTCAGATTGCCTCCAGCTGTTCTACCCAGCTTCCATCACCCTTAGGGATGCAAAAAAAGGAGGGGGGGGATAAAAAATGCAAAGGGTTTCATCTTTAGGCTGCAGCTTCTAGTAAGGATATTCCTGGGAAGAACATATTAAAAGTTGCAACGTCTTCTCTGTAGGAAATTCTAGAAATTTCTCTTCCCTTTTCTTGGAAAAATACCTGAAATTTCAAGAATTTCCCATGAAAATGAAAAACTCCCAATTATTTTTGTTTCTAGTAGTCAAAATGACTTGTTTTGAAAAATTTTGAAGAAACTGAAAATGGAGAACATCACAGGTTCTTGCTTAACCCACAGTTCCTTGAGTAACAACAGAGAGTCAGAAATGGAAAAGTCCTGAGAGTCCATGGATAAGGCAGCAGTCTGGGAGTGCAAGAATCAGAGTTCCAGTCCAAAGACAAAGGTGCCCAGAATAGATTTTACATGTAATAGACTTTTTAGCTGGCTTATTTAGGTCTGGTACCCTAAATTAGCCATCATCAAGAACTGAAAATCAACCTCTAAATCCTTCATTCCCTCAAATATGGGAAGAAGACTGTTTTGGGTAGAAAGCAATGTTGAAGTTTGAGGGTTTAGGGTTTTTTACATTTAGGTCAATTTAAGAAAGAAATATGTTGACTCTCTGTTTCACTCAAAGTACAGATTTGTAAATAACTTGTACGGATATAAATAGCTATTTTTCAGCCAAAAAAAAGTTTATATCTGGAAAATTTCAGCAGTGTCTACATGAAAGCCCTGAGAGAGACCCCCAGCATGAGCTCTCAGCTGCACAGCAGTGAGCCAATCTCCAAGCGGACCAGAGGCTCCTGAGCTTCTGGGATCCCAGTGCCCTGGGAGAGTTCCCAGCAGCTATAAAGGCCCTGAGAAGTCCCATGGTCCTGCAAAAGCAACTGTTGCTGGGGTCTAAAATCTCCTGCCAGGCAAACAAGAGTGAAATAGTGAAAACCTCATTATGGTACACTGTCAGTTTGTTAAAACTGACAGAGTTACACAAATCATTCCAGATGTGATGAGTCACCATTTTCTGACAGAAAAATGGTTTAACTGGAGAACATCCAACCCATTCTATTCTTGGGATGCCTAGAAATTCCATCGTCCTAGACTTCCTCTTGTTCTTTGACCTACAACAAAATACAACCTCAGCTAATGGAGCCCAGAGCAACATGCTTAAGCTGTTCATGCCTCCAAGCACATTTCCCACGAATATCTCATTTCAAGGGATATCACTAGTTTCAAGCTAAATGCACCTTCAGCATTGCCACACAAATGTGCTATTCCTCTCACTGTGATTGCTAAAAATCTTTGCCCCCAGAAATGGAGCTACAAAGCAGATAACAGAAAGACCAGTTTACATTAAGAGAATTCATCCAAATGCAATTTATGTTTACTTTTGTTTTAGACATCCCTTAGTTTGTTCTACAATTGAATTTTGGCAGATGAAGAGGTGTGTATGAGAGTCTTACATTAAACTGGAAGAAATTTGACGACTCCCTGAAAAAAAGGTATGTCCCATTCATCGCAGTTTTTCCTGCATCCTGAAATGTGACTCTGACTAACCTACCTACAGGCAACACTGTTTTCTACTCTTGTTAGTAAGAAACCAAGGCTCATGTGGTTGCGTGCTAGATAAGTGCTGTGCATCTCTGTCCATCTAGTTCCCAACAGAAGCTCAACCAAATGGGGCAGAATATAGAAAATATACCAGAGAATATGCACCATCAGAAGTCCTAATAAATGTCCCAACAGTTGGAAAGGCTTGAGCAAGACCTTGCATCCTCTTGGACTGTGAAGTCAGTCACCAAAGAAGTTCTTAGGAAATAAAGTTTCCTTCCCTTTGATCATGAACTGGAACTGGATTTTTCTAACAGAAGAAACCAAACACGTTTTAGGAGATTTTTTCTTTTAGGAGATTTCATTTTTAGCAGATTTTTTTTTTCCAATTTTTAGCACACTGGTCTTGGTCATTTGCTATTTTTTTCTCTAATACAGGGGTCAACGTAATTAGGAGTTTGCCAGTTTTGGGCAGACTCACAGACTTGGAATCAATCTGGCTGTGACAGTCTGTGTTAGACAGGGTGAAGACAGCTTGTATGGGCAAAAACTTATCGCTATCTTTTAATAACTATCAGCTGGTCTAACAAAATATTTAACATCTCTCCCCAGAAGATGCTTCATCGGTCTTTACATAGGCATAGGTGCAGTGACTCTGATGGAAGTTTTGTAAAAACAATAGATGTCAGAATAACAGTAGGATTTTGTGTGAAGAGCAATATTGTCACCTGTGTTGGATCTGGTTTCAGTAAAACAGAGTTATATGGAAAATGAACATTTTGTCATTTTTAAAAAGACTGCATTAGCCCAAAGTCTTCTATATTTTAGATTAAGTGATAGACATATTCATATATTATATAAAGGAGAAATAYGGGAAATTTGGAACCTCTTGCAGCAAGTGAGAGGAGATCCAGAGAGGATATTGAAAAGACTCATACTTAAATCATTTTATCTAATTTGGAGAGCAGAATGTTTGAACTGCTAAATATTAAGAAAGAAAGCAAACCATTCCAAGATCTTTAAGTGAGTTACTGACACATAGTGTAAAATCTGGGAAGACTCAGCAGCAGTGTAAATTTGCATTTGCATAGTCATTCCTGCTGAGATGATCTCAGATGAAACAGTAGGATCCACATACGTAATTTAGTGCAGGAACTATTCAAGCCTGTTCTAGTGAAATGTATAGTATATTCAATTATTTTTATGCAGCCTTATTTGCCAAATGCTGATGTTCCTTAAAAAAATTCTAACCAATTTAGCTTTGTTCCCATCAACAAATTAGCATAAAATGACAACTGGCATACTTAAGAAGTGCTTTCTTGACTGTTCTAATGAACATGATGGTGCAGTGCAGCAAATATTGTTAGGGCCAAAACAAAGAGATGAAAAGTAACAAAATGGGGACCCTGACCTTATGTTTTTGGTTAAATCCATCCTTATTTAGCAAAACATTAAAACACTTGCCTTTCTGATTCAAGGTCTGTTGGGTGGTATCCATTGTGTATCCAGTACTTGTTCACACAACTCTCTGTTATAATCCAAGTGTCTCTGAATTATTCAGTTCACAACACACTTGTGATAGGGAAATATTGCTCACGTCATTCTATCACTAAGGAACTGAAGGGGCCCAGATTAACTCATGTCATTTCTGCTCTTGCCTTGCCACASCTAGAGCCATCCAGTCAATTCTACACTGCATAGCACTTAACACAGACCCTGACTCCAGAGCTATCCCACAAACCTTTCATTTTTCTCATCCAAAAGCACCTGTAGCACACTGCTCATGCCATGCATGACACTTGTGTGCCCTGCACTTGACCAGGCAGGTTCACCCCTTGGACCTTAGTACAGGTCACGTTTAGTTTCAACGCTGCTTTTAAACTCCTATAGATGAAGCCACCCCACATCTCTATAGGTGACCAATCTTACAGTCATGAATTCTCTTTTTCATGCAGAATAGCTTTAGGAACATTGGCACAAGGTCCCAACTCACATTCAGGTCACATGTCATCCCTCTTTTGAGTTGAGATGTCTTAAAAACCCTTTAAAGGTTCTCTAAGCATTAATCTTTCTATGCTATTACAGGAGGTCATATGTTAGTATGATGCTTTCTGGGATAGCACTGAAGGACCAGACTCATTGCAGAGCCAACACTGGAGGATCCTCCTGCCCAGTGCAACAATCTTTGTTCAAAACCTAACTACTGATTTTCTCCAAGAAGAGACCTAGTTATTCTATTCCAAAGAAATCTCAGGACTGATCTAGCAGGCAGGCAGTGTGTACAACCAGAGAAACAGGAGGCTGAAACAGAATCAGGAATTAACCACACTGGTAAGTGCAGTGGAATAAATCAAACTGTTGATATTGATCCTATGCGTGTTTAACTTCAGACTTGAATTACCCTTTTTCCCTAGACCAAATGTTCCCATATTTGAAGGTAGTTGTCTCAAGAAAAGTTGTCCCACAATTAGACCCTGTAAGTCTGTCCAAGCCGTAACACCCCTGCCAAAGGATCTAATCACTGAAGCATTTACTGCCTCATGTTTGCATCTGGCAATAAAAGATTTTCTGCAGATCACTGAACAGGTCTGTGGCAGAGCAGCTCATCAAACTTATATTTTAGTCTAACCACTGGATTATCCCTTCACATGGAGAAGGGGGCTTAGAGCTTGATCAATGTGTGGGTGGCAAATGGAACAAACAGTTATCTACACACAGAGCAAAGGTAGAAAATATGGTTAGCAATGACATTTTAAGGCTTTCTGTGAAATGATCCATTACTAAATATACTTTTTCCTTTACATACCATATCTGAAAGGTGAATTATGATCAAAATGTCAATTTTAATTGTATTTTCTATTCTTGACTTTGCAACATTTAGAATAAACTCTAATCCTTTTGCTCTAAAAAATGAAAGAATTGTGCTCTTCCCATGCATATAACATAAAATGAATTATTTACAACTCCAGGAGAGATATTTCTTTTTAATTAGTGGTATAATTAGTGAATCCTTAGTGTCTGTTTTTACAAATGATCAGTACTTTGTAATTTTTTAGAAAAACAATTTTTACATAACAATTTGAATGACAGCTATATAAACCTGAGCAAAAATCAGCTGTTTTACAAGACAAAGACAGAAACACAGAAAGCAAGAGAATACAAACTTTGCCATTACTTCATTCAGGATTTCATTCACAGGGTCCCACAAGGAACTTAGTTACACAAATAAAAAGCTACTTAACATGCTACTTTTACCAATGCACATGTGAATCACAGACAGCATGAACAGGAAGATAGGTACCATGCGGCAGACAGCGTGAACAGAAGGTGAATTCCAGAAAAACCTTTTAAAGGAAATGTGTCATTTTCTGGGTTTCAAGTATGTTTATTTCAACTCTAGGAAACTTGCAACTGATGTAATTTTATCAGACATTTTTTGACTAATCTGAAAACCAGCATCCCTAATTTCAGTCCTAATTCTACTGCAGGACAGAATTAGACATAGAAAAAGCAGAATATTTTTATCTTTTAATATAAAACCAGAAGCTGCAGCTGTTTCAAAGGTACTAGAGCTTTCACATCTTTAGTCAAGGGCAATGGTGTGAGAGATTAAGAACTCAAAAATGGATGCAACCATCAGCTGCATCTGGACTGCTCATATGAGAAAGGGATTCTGTTGTGGTCATTTGCATTTTGGCCTTATTGATTAAGTTTGGGATTAAGTGTGATTAAGGAGATAATTTGCGGGCAGGTTCTTGGCCCCCTGGAAGTCATGGCACAGCTGCCTGGATCCATCCTTTATCAGAATTGCTGGCACAGTACAGGCCAGTAGCAYGAGATTATATACTAGGGAGTAAAAGGGGGGAAGGGAGCTACTGTCATGACTTGTGCTCCTAAACACAGCAAAATTTAGGAACTTTTGCAAATACTCCTCATAGTAATTTATAATGTGCAAAGCAATCAAATCATTTCCTTTAGCACTGAGACTGAGTCAAGGGGCAACTGGCCATCCTGTAAAGCTGTTTGTATTAAGACCTATGTGATTTTGTTTGGATTTGCTGAAAGAGCCTGACAGAAAAAAGCACCGATGTTACTGGCGCAGTCTTCACTCCTTTGCCAGTAGCAGGAAGTAYGGGGCAGTGAGGCATTTTAAATTTCAAATGTTAGTGTTTTCATGAACAGTGAATATGCCAAGATATGAGAGAGAAAGCATTTCATACAAAAGCAAACAAGTAGTGTTTGTGGCAGAGTAGTGGCTTTCTATGTTAGCAGTTACCATTTCAAGACATGCAACTGTAACCTCCAAGCACAGACTGGCTTTCTGTTTTAGGGCATCCTGAATATCTAATGAACATGCACAGCAAAGCAAGTATGGCCTGCGACAAAGAAACAAAATGAAATATTGCAGGAACCAGAGGAAGTAGCAAACTTAAAAATGTCAGATAGCTGGGTTTCCTAAGTCTTGAGGCTATAATGAATTATCACATTTTTCCATCTACAAGACACAGACAGCTGTTTAGGTCACCCTCAAAGTCAGCAGGAGTTTTGCTATTCACTTCCAGAGGACAAGAAACTCAGAACCCCACCACATTAATGCTTGAGGTTATTTAGATGCAAGCTTTTGTTTTGATGCGTTTGCATTGTATGTCTAGGTAAATTCTGTTTCAAGTCCAGAAAGTATTGTCAAGGTGGTGCAAAAGCAATATTGCTACACTCAGACTGTACTTTTTTTAAATTTCAAGATGGATTTGACAATCTGCCCAATCTACCCATCACAAACATGACACAAAACTAAACAGCTTTTATTTGCATCATTATTGTTGATATTTAGTGGTTGGGGAATCTGGAGAGATGGGGCTCTGCTTATAATTCTAGGTGATGTCAAATATGATTAAGGAAGCACTAATACTTGCTGCTTTCCACCCAAAAAGCTCTTTATCTTGAAAACAGATTTTTTTCCCCTCTGTTTTTCTATTAACCAAAAGGTTTATCAGTAAAATTTCCACTTGTGTGATCACAGATCAAAACCAGGATCTAATTCATTAACTCCTTTGAGGTAGGTAGATATTTCCTTACACAGAAAAGGGGGTGAGTTGCACTAAGTCACTAAGCCTAGTGACTTTCCTCTAAAGGCACATCATTAGAACTTGAGAATTCTTGTATTTCACTTTGCTTGTTGCTCTACCATGTTGTATTTTGAACCGGGATTCTGGGTCTCCAAGGATTTACACTGGGTCACATGTGGACAATATGATACCGTGAGAGTGAACATTTTTTGTTTTTTTTTCTTGATCTTTTCTTTTTTCAATCTCAACTCATACACTGACTGGCTTTCACAGTTTTGTAATAAGGAAGGCTAAACAATACTTTGATGGCTGTGAATAAAATGAAAATCAGGATTTCCACATGAATTGAAATTGAAAAAAATTTCTCAAGTTATCTTGCCTTCAGCAGATTAATTTGCTTTAATAATATATGTGTAGTTGTTTTCTTCCTTCCCTTCTGCATCTCAGTCTCTTTTTGTCCTTTCAGGTTTTTTGAATTGATGTGAGAGTGAGAGAAAAGAACACACTGATACTTAAGGTCATCTTCATAATTTTGGATTTTAACAACATCTTCATGTACTTTCCCCTTGTCTTCTCTACAGAACAGACTGAGAAAAACTCACTTGGTTACGATCAACATGAACAGAGACATGTCATGTTCAGTATCACACTGAGTGCCCATGGCGAAAGTCAGAGATTGAAGATCCCTGGTACAATGCTGAATCCACCTTATCTTGCTACTGACTGCAGAGCTGAAGTAACTGCACAGTTTTGGTAAATCAAAGTGATTAATCACTTCCTCAAAACTTGCTTCTAAATAGATGTTTCCTAGTGAAAGATAGGCTCATTAAGTTCCTCCAGCTAACCTCACCATCTTAACATCAGAGGAAACTTCCCGAAGCTGGTCTATATATTCACTTTCATTTACTTCCATCATTTCAGTAACAGGAGTATCTAAAAAGGTTTTTCCCTCACAAACTAGCCACTAGCTGGTGACTGTCCTTTGCACTAAGGTGTCATCTATATACTCTCCTCCCCATGGCCACAAAAAGGCAGCTTTCAGTGCCTGGCTGTTCACTCATCTCTTCCATCTGAACAAAATCCAGCCTCCCCTTTTTAGAGATTCCTGCCCTTTGCTGGCCATCTTCTTTCATTCTGAAATGGAGAAACATGGCAAATACATTTATGTCAGTAAGTTGTGCTTTGAATACTCCACAGCTCACTAGAGTTTTATTTTCTTAATGCTTACAAAGTTTTATCTCTGGAGCTAGAATCTGTTTGAGCATGTTAAGCATTTGGTTATTTCCACTGACAGGATCAACCGAGTACCAAATTAGATACCTTCTAAACTTCAGTAGTTTGAACAAAATGAGTGCTAAAGAGATAGAACCTGTACTTGTTGAACTTGAATAGCTTTTCTAAACTCCAAGCAACATTTCTGTGCTCACCGTCTTACTCAGATTACCATCAAACATTATGGGTCAGATTTTGAACTTGTTCAACAATATAAAAGAATCTCTATAGCTTCTTAAATTTTCCTTATGCAGGATTGATGCAAAACTTGTATGTGAAACTTCAAGCTGCTCACTTAGAAGAATTTAGCATAGGAGTGAGGCAAAAGTAGCTGTAAAATTTCAGCCGTTCTAGGTTTCAAAGCAGTTTCTAAACACAAAGTGGAAGAATACCATAAGTTACTGTCCTCAATGGGCTGCTCTAACTTCCAGTGCTGCAACATTATCACTAGGCCAGGCAAGGAGGAAGCTGGTGTGCTCCAAGGCAGAACATCATTAAAAAAAGAAAAGCAAAGACAGACAGTGGATTTTTAATTAAGCAGGAATGTTTGTAAATGAAAAAAAATCTGCTTTTTGTGGAGCGTGGATCTTTTTCTTAAAAGGTTTTCTTAAAACCTTTCTGCTTTTAGACAACTACCTCTCTTTCCTTCTTTCAAGGATATTCTGGACAAAGAAATATCAAACAATAAAACCCAATATATTTTGTGCTTAGTCAGTTTTAGGAAGAAGGAGGAATTCTGACTAGCTGTACATACAGTGCAGCTCTTTTCCCAGGAGATCAGCTGTGATAAGCATCTATACTGTTTTTTAGCCAGTGCATGTCCTTTATCTTTCAGCACAGTCAAACAAGCACAACTCTTGTTCTTATCAATATGATTTGGCTAAATTTTTCTTGAACAATGCAGTAAGAATGTGCCCACATGCTCAAGGGCCTGAATTTAACATTATTTTATTTCTGGAGGAGGTATGGCTGAGTCGGAGGTAACATGCACTACTTACTGTGTTTTTGAGGGATTTCTGCAAAGTAGTTTTCTCATGCATTCTGACTTCACTCTGGATTATTCTTTCCTAAGCGGCCTTGTTCAGAGGTGCTGAGAATCCTCAGTTCTTCTGGAAGTTAGTGAGATTGTGCATTTTTTGCATATCATTGCAAAATGCTAACATTTTGGATGCTGCTTCAAACCATACCTATCTCAACCAACTGTGGTTTCTGCTCTGATTTGGGATTTGGCCAGAGCAAACCATTCCATCCTGTTTTGACTTCAACAGTTACTTACATTTCTTCATTATTGCACTTTTACCAGCTGGCCTATTACATTATAACATGTCACAAGAGACTGTATCAGTTACATTTGGTTGTGCTACATCTGTGAGCATAATGTAAAACTGGGGTTAGGAGAATGTTTTTTTTTCACAACTGTGGTAAGCAAAATGGCTGTTCTACAAGAATGGGTACTAAACAGTAAATCAGAAACCTAGAGATCTCATGATTTATGAATTACTGTTACGTGAATGAGTTATGTTACCACAAACATATCTCAAGGGAATATGCAGTTAAACTGCTTTCTGAAGATGTCAAGGATATTCTTTGCTCATTTACCCAGAGGCACTCTGGAAGTTTAGACTCATGGTATGAAGTTAAAAAAAGAAATCCTTAAAAATGCTTCAAGTACTCTCTTGTGTATACTGCAGTGAAAAGAAGTCTACTTTTAAATGAGAGCACCAAGATGGAGTGGGGGAAAATGCACTTAAACTGGTGTGCATTGACTTTGTATCATTGAAGAAGCTGTGAGACTCTCCAGATAGACGAGTCCTGAGCCAGGATGGAATGACTGTGCCAAGATGGTTGCCTGAAACCATGTGGTGGCATACTACAAAGGAAAGATTTCAACAAATCTGAGTTGATACCAGCTGGGAGTTTGCTCCAAAACCGTTACTTTCCCTCTATTTCTTAAACCATGCAGCTGTATTCACATTTTGTTAAGGTGCACTTGGTGCAGCAATATTTTTATGCCCACAGGTATTATGAAACAATATACAGTTGGTGAGAAAAACCCTTCTCATTTTTACACTTGCATCTTCCGTGTCCATGGGTGCATAAGAAAATGGTCCAACATGCAGGACTGTGCTGTGGCAATTAGTCTGCTACTTTTCAACTACTGCTATGAAGAGAGCTTTTGAGACACTAAAACAATAATGTTATTATTGTCACCAAACAATACTGCTCAAAGAATCAGAGCTATATATAAACTCATAAGAATGTTTTCATCAGGTTGCGAAGCCAAGTCTTTGTGAGGCTGAAAAGAAATTTTAGTAACTGAACAAGTGTCCATTCTGTATTGCATTCCCCAGGGGTTAGAAAAAATGGCAGAAGGCTACATAGTTTATGGCATATCAGCATTTTTTTCATATGCAGAACTAGAGAATTGAAAATATATCTTTGTTTTATATGGATTTTCTTTAGCCCTCAGACTGCACTATTCTTCAGATGTCTTTCACTAACAAAGACTTAACATTTACCAGAGGATCGGGCAAATTCCTCAGGCATTAGAAGCATGGTTGATTAAAAAAGCCTGCATTTAGTAATTAAAACAGTGCAACTAATCCATAACTTGAAATATTTTGGAAGCATATCATAGGATGAATAACACAGCTGTCAAGTAAAGAAGAGCTTTTCTCATAAAGCACTGAGCATCTCCAGATACCCTCCAGCTATAGCACACTTTTGCATAGTTGGAGATTTTTAATATTTCTTAATAGCCAATATAAACCACAAAATTTCATAACAGTGCAAGGCTTCCTAGGGTTGGTTTAACACTTACAGAGAGCAGCAATTTGCTGTACAATCTAACTTATGCCAGCTTGTGAGTGGTTTTGATCAGTTTAGGCAATGTAATGAAGACAGGCTTTGTACATTGCTGGTCATCCATTTGTAACAGATTTGCCATTCCGTATACTAAGTGGCTTAAAACTTTAGATCCAGCAACTAGTCACGACTGACACATCACGAGGACTGTGGAACCCCTAATTTATATGGAACAAACCTCAAGGAACCAAATCCTGTGAATGTAATGGTGAGAAAATCCCCCCTTTTGTCATCTTGCTGATTGACATGGTCTGCTTTCCTCACATCTGTACTGCTAAATCAGAACATGCAAGTCCCAAAGAACATTGGTAGCAGAGTCAGTAAGAGCACCTGCTGTTCTTCAAGCCTGAACAAAGTTAAGGTATGTTCTTAGGTAGATTTATACCCTGAATTTGCAATCAAGAAAGTAATAAGGGAGTGTTATTCACAGCATTTTTTTCCCAAAATTTGTGTTACTTCAGTTAATAAACATGCACACATCTCTCAATGAAACCACAATAGTAGAGCCATTCCTAACTGAGAGGGCTTTGGGAACTGTCTTGCTGCAACAAAAGATCACAGGGGAAGGGAGTTCCTGGGTGTAGTACTGCTGTCTGAGCCAGAGTTTGCACAATAGCACCCTACCAAGCTACCAGCAGGCGCTACTTTGCCAATTCTTCTCTTCAAGTTGCATCAGTCTTCATCCTCAATCATCAGAGGAAAAAGACAAAAAGGCCTTAAGGCTCATGTGAAATTAAGACCACCAGATAAATAACACATACCTAGGTAGCTTGTCTAGGCCTGGGTGGGAAGAGAACAAATTACTCAGTTGTGAACTGGAAAAAGGTTACAATGCATTTTGGGGAGATTTTGCTTTTAATACCTCTAGGAGTTAAGACTACAGAAAGAAAAGTATGGGAGATTTCGTTTCTATTATCTCTGTATTATGTATATTTATGCAATATCTACACTGGACAGGGAGTATTTGCTAGCATCTTCTTGCTTAAACCGATCCATGTAAATTATACAGCTCTGTTCACGAAGAGCACATTACTTCTTACCTTTACCACCTACAAAAACATCTCTGCAGATGTTCTCAAATCACACAGGAATAAAAATGCATATAATAAAACTGGATCACACTAAGATGATTATTTCTGCATTGATTGAGAGGCACTACTGAATCCCTCCAAAATTCCTGTAACCCTCCGAAAGAGGCAAATATTATTTCTCAGAGAAATTTTCCCCGCACTCCTAGTTGTCTTCTTGGTACTCAAGATTATCAGAATGGAAATGTAAATAATAGAGCTGATGGGCTATGTAACTATAACACAGTGGTTATTTCTAAATGAATAATACAGATGAATCACTAGACTCCTAATTGCTATTAAATATAACCTGGAGTTTTAAGAATATGAAAAGCAACCTTTTCATCAAGATTACTTTTGGCCAATTCAGAGGCTTTTCTCTGTTATGATATTGGGAGAGAAACAAAGCAGAGATAAATGAATTGCATTGCAATATAATGTCAGTAGAAAGGTAAGGAAGGAAGGTCCTAGCTGCTACCAGACAGTGGAAAGACTTAACTGGTATTTAAAACAGCAGTAGATGAAGATTGTTGATCTTGGGTATTACAAAGGACAAAATGAACATTTCCTTCCTCAGCATATAGTAAATTGTGCATATATTATTTTGATAACTTTAAGTAAGAAATCTTTGGTTTTGAAAAAAAAAAAAAGGATGGATATCTAGATGCATCTGGGAGAAAACCTCAGGAGTTTGATGGTCACAGGTCATCTTAGTTTGTATACATACTCTTTCACAACCAAAAAAAACGCATCATGATGTTTCTGCATTCACTTTGCTATGGAGGCCACACAACAACTGAACATTAGAGAGCCACATTTTCTTTTACTCAAAATGGCTGTCATGGGAGAAGGCTCTATTAGCCTTAACCCAAGTTAACTGCTTTCATCCAGGCAAACAGTTGGCTGACTAGCCAGGGTCAGAGTTTGATTCTTCGTACACTGCCTTGCTCTTAGCAGCTTGATCCAAGACCTTATTATTACACAGCCCTTATGTTCTCTCCCTTGCCTTTTCATGAAATTCATTTCTTAAATGGCAACTAAGTCCTTCACATGCATGAAGTCACAGCAAACTTTGCTTTTGGCTTTGGTGGGARCAGTATCCTGTGTGAGGACACTATAAACCTCTATCTCCCTTTGACTTACATGTCAACACATTTTGCAGCTCTATAGAAAGTACTGTAATCTTAAAACAGATGCTTGTTGTAGATAAGCAGGGAATGGCATACTTTGCTAGCTAGTGCTGATTTTAAATTAGAACAGTGCTATCTTCCACGAGCTATAAAAAAAACACTCTGGTCTTCTTCACCAATGCCAGCAGCAGTGTAAGGGATACTGTACTGCTAGCTTGGAAAACTCTCAGCTTGGAAAACTCTCTAGTTTCAGAGAGCCAAAATTACCTGCAGTTCTCATATAATAGTGTTTGCAAGACACAAGAAGGAGGAAGGAAAAACTGAGACTTCTCCAAACATTTCCTTTGTTCTCTGTGGGCTCATTTTAAGCCTTGGGAACCACTGAATAAACAGAGAGGATTTTATTTTTTGCCCAGATTCCCATTTTGTTTTATTTTTAAATCTAAAAAGAATCACTGCTTCTTCTCTCTGTGTTGAAATCTAGTGACAGTTTTCAATGCATTATTTTAATCATGCTTCCAAATTTGTTCATAAGCTGTCCAGGTCACAAGGAGAATTAAAAACAAACACTGGTAATGTATTTCTGCATTGCTTCTACAGGCAGTGATATTTGACTTGTATCCAGAAGCAAAGCTAGCAGGATTCACATGACTGGAAAGGGCATCAGTGCAGTTTGACATTGTTTAAGCTTCTGGAAGCTCTGATCTGAACTCTGCAGTGCCTCTGTTACTTTGGGATTTATATGAGAGATACAGGCTTTGTGACTCTCAAACAACACACAGGTATTAGAAATGAAAAGCTCCCCACTAAACAGCATAAATGATTTAACAGTGGTGATTCCAAGAGACATAGTAGGTGCCTCATTCATATGTGCTCCTTCTGGAGACCTTACATAAGTAGTGTTTCATCTACAATTTTCATGATTATCAGCCATTTTGCCTTCATTCTAAAATTCACAAAGGAAAAAAAGTCAAGTCTCAAAGCAAGGGCTAAGATACAATTTTCCCTAAACTTGTGATCATATAGAAAAGAGAATTTCATAATTATTACAATCTTCTGTTCCTTCCAGCAATTCCAGGACTGTCTTTCAGCACTTAATAGCAAAACAGAAAACCAACACTCTTTCTTCAGTTTTATCCAACYCACAGCAAAAATATGGCAAAAGACAGTGATACATCAGGATACATTGGATATATCAGTCAGTGATAAATGCACAGAACCAGAGTTTATGAGTGATTAGTTCCCAGCAGCCCATCCTGACATTCTAAATTTGGCTCATCAGCAGCTCTAGGGACAGAAAGAGCCAGCCAGAAACACGTACGAACACACACTCACTCTTTGCTCCCTTCCTGGATTTTCTGTGGAAGTACAAGTGCAATGTTTTGTTCAAATTTGCTGACTTCTTAAAGTAATTAAAAAATCATTGATCAATAAACACTATAACCTACAATGTAGCTAAAAAAGAATATGGGGAGGCTGCTATCACCTGTGGGAGAGAGCTGAGTGAGTCTGTGGACCTTCACTATGAATTTTCAGACTTTCAAGTATTTGATGACTTGTGAATTTAATCTTAACTCTGAATTCCCTGGGCTTTAAAAATCCATGTATAAATACATTTCTGCTAAGTACAACATTCTCATAGGAGGCTTAATCTATAATTTACTACCACTCACACCGAAGCCAAACTTTTTTCACTTAAAAGGTAAGCCTGTTAAGGAATATGCCATTTCTGGTACCTTTTGCTTTATTTCTTTGCTCTCCTTTTATGCACAGTGAAGGTCTTTATAGAAAGGTGACTATCTATACCTTTAGTTCCAGTGATGCCTCAGGCAGAGAGCACAGATTCTTGCTCCTGCTCCGGCAAGTTGATTCTGTGAGGTCGAGGTTCAGATGTGTAGAGGGGTGGTTGGGTTAGAGACCTTGCACCAGCTGCTGCGAATTTGCTGTGGATCAATTAACAAAGACTTCACTGTATAGTGCTGTCAGTCTAGGCCTTTTCACAAGTACTACAATAAACTTTTGAAAATGAATATTCAAACTAAGCTATTGTAATGCCAAATATTGCATGAAGTCCTGTGTAGAGTAGCAGACTACGGTTCAGCCACTGGCTAGATGCTCTGAAGTGTGGGAGCAAAGGGCGATCTTTTGCCTTTTCTGCTCTCTCCATTTCTCAGATTCAACTGATGTAAATACAGAAGTAACTGAACACAACTGCCCGCCATTGCAAATGACAACCCCGACAATAATTTTTCTATTTTACAGTCAGTATGCATATCACAAACCAGCAAACAAGCTATACTATATTTATTAATCACCTTACAGCTAATTTTGTTTTCCAAGTTACCATGATAGCCATCCTGGTATGTGACCATGGAAAAACCTGTTCCTTTAGGAGATACCTGAAAAGCTTTTTTTTTTTTTTCTTCCTTATGTTTTCAGGCCTGCAAAACAAGTGGTGAACACTTGTGTTTGCAAATTATACACAGACAGTGTCTGTACACTCTTTTTATGGTATTGACTGTGAAACAGTAACCACAACATCCAATTAAAAAWATATATATATTTCAAAATGTATTCAGGCTCATTATTCCATTACAGTGAAGCATTTCTGTATTAACTCATCATTTGTCTGCATGATCTGTCATTTCCTACAACAGTATTTCCTTTTGCAGAGAAATAATATTCCTATTATTTTCTCACTGTGACCTAGAAATCCATTTTACATATTGCCCATTGAAACAATTCAGATCTTTCTTTATGTTCACTAGTTAATGGACATTCAGCATTACCATGTTCACCAAAATCACACACTACATTTCAGAAATACCATCTACAAAGTAGTCTTTGTGAAGAACTTGGCAACATCTTTTTTGCGAATAATGAATCTATCAAAGAAAAATAATGATAAGGTAACTGAAAGTATTCTACTATTCATGTAAAGTTTGATAAATACATTTGATTAAAAACTTGCAGAAGTGTCAAACATTTTTAAAAGTTTCATTTAAAATATTTTGTTTAAAAAAATTAGGAAAAAAAGCCAAGTACAGGGCTAAAGAGTGATCAAGAAACACTACAAAGGTAAAAGACTTGACGACCTACCCTATAAGGATGGGAAATGCTAATATTAGGATGCATCATAAGGAAAAGTCCATAAATGAAAGCAACATAAGTAATCAACAATTGTTATTGAAATAAAATTATTTAATACAAAATAAATACCATTGTTAAATACCATAAATTGTTTACATAAATTGTTATTTTTTAATTACTAAGAGAAGTAAAATTTATATCTGACAATCCACAGGTGTAAAGAAAATTATAGTGCAATTTACGTTGCTGCATTACCAGAAACAATTAGTCTTTTACCTTCTAAAAAAGGTTTACATTTTTTATTGTTCTGGTTTGAGACAACAGAAATGACTTAGCATTATTGTAGCTGAAGGAGCTACAAGACTTTTCATGTTTTATTAAACAAAGATTCATAGGAAATAATACAGAGATTTGGAAATTCAGAGAAGGAAATTAGAAAGGTAAGGTTAATAATTTTTAACTTTAGTGCTATCAGGAAGAAATAAAAATTTAATTCTCATAAAACTGCATGTTGCTTTTCCATTTTGAGATCTCATTCATCTTTTAATCTTCATAATCTTAGGAAAAAATAGTGTAATAGCAGCAGTAGAAACAGAACATTTTGAGCAGTAGGGGTTTTGAGAGTCATACCTTTTCAGTATATTCACTTGCAATCAGAATATCTTAAAAAGAAGATTAGCCCTTGGCAGCCAATACATCAGCTGTTCCTGGGATACTCAGAGTTTGAAGGTCTTACCGTGTACTTAGGTATGTACTAACTTATGAAGGCCACTAAGAGTTTCACATCTGCAATAAGAAATGTCTTAAAAATCACTCTTGTCCTTTCTATTTTCATGTTAGGTGGCATAATGATGAAAAGAGTGAAACGAAAAAGGTATGTTTTAGGGCAGGAGTCTATTGGGAGATAGCTGCATATATTACATCTCTCAGCAGGCAGCCAGATCCTTAAGTCTGGGTAGAGCTCTTTGCTGCTGGAAAGAAAATGGCACATAGAAATCTGCCCTTTTTGCATCTTAACTCAGTCCTTAGTACAAGTGAAAGCAGCCTAAAAATTTGTCTGTACCCACATTTCCCTCACAGGTAGCAAGTCCTCCTGTGGTAGCAGCTTTTGGGGTGACAGGGTGAAGCTGTTGTGGATCTTTTTGGACAGGGGTTATCTTTCAATCAGGGCAGGTTTCAATGTTGCAACAGAACAGTGCAAAGCAGCCTGAAGAACCAGCAAACTGGGTTAAAACTTTCTCCTCTGTGGTACTGTATGACTGCAGACAAGCTCAGCAAGCGAAAGGAGGAAACACTGTCTAGAAACACAGGGAGAAAAACAGCCAAATCTACAGAATCACCTCAGCACCTGTGAACAGTCACCCAGCACCTGTTGACACTCTTAGGTACTGTGTTATCTTTACATAAATGATATCCTTCTGCCAGTACACCAGAGCAGTCAAACCTGGGGCTGCAGGTCTTAGCTGACTCTGGGAGATGCTGAGAAAGACAAAGCAAATCTTCAGCTTCTCTTTGCTGAACAACACAGATGTTTAAACCAATCGTAAGGCACAAGCATTTGGGTCAAGAAGCAAGTTATATTTTTAAGCTCTACTCATAAAACTCCTGAACCATATCTTGCTCAACTCCTAAAGCTGTTGGTGACTCCAAACTAGCTTCATCTGCCTCAATGGCTCTGTGTAATAGTAAAAGCAGAGGTTCTAACAATCCCAAGAATAAAATAAATAGCGTTTTCACTTCTTTGAATGTTTGAGTGCTTTGTATATGTTGCCAGATCTCCATGCCATATAGATAAGTTTAATTTGTGTGGCCCTGCCCGACTTCTGGCCGTGTCATGGAAGCAGGGTAGCATTATTTTAACAGGAAAAAGAGAGGAAAAGGGAAGTATTTTCTGAATTGACCCCTTTACTTTACTTTTGGTCACATTTTCCTCTAGGTTTCATATCAGAAGCTAGAATCTCTACAGCCAGCCACTGAGGTCCAACTCTGATGAATCGTCTTTCCTCTAACTAACTTCACTATGCATCTTTGTGGCGGAGCGCAACTACCTCCCCCCCCCCCCCCAATCTTGGGCCCAAAGTGTGGTGGAGTGTAACTACCCCCCACCCCCACCGCTTATCTCAGGCCCCAGCTGACCGCAAATAACTGACAGCACCCAGGGCTGACCAGGAGGAACTAGGCGACACTGGTTGCAACTGGTGAGGCCAGAAATGGGCATGAGATCAGCAGAAAGGGGTATATTTTCCCCAACACAGCATGAGATCAGCAAAAAAAGGTACATCTCCACACCAAATATTGTATGACCATGAGTCAAACTCTGTGCCCATAAATAGCGCTGCAACCTAGAGTCTGTTGAGCTCTCCTGCATGGCAGCAGGCTGCATGGCGGTGACTCTCCCCTTGAGCTGGGACACCTCTCAAGGTTACTCTCCTGGAGTTAAGAGAACCTCTGACAAGAAATCAGTGGAGTGGTAAGAAACCAAGACTCGGGCAATAACAAATGTGCAGTAAGATTTGCTTGCTATGACTACACTGTATAGTCATCTTCAATAAATCTTTTTGCAATAAACCTGGAGATAACAATAATACTAATAACTTCCCCCCCACACCCCCATGACAATCTTGCATAGTGATTTGAGGACACTTTCTGTATAAACACAGAAACAGTAACCTGTCTGAAGATTTTATTCCCTCATTTCAAGACAAGACTCTATCCTGTTCCCCTGCAGCTAACAAAACCTATTGAGAAAAGTGTAGTACAGACTTATAGGTTCTCCTTAGGAAAGTCTTACATGGTTTTTCCAGATGACTTTGCAGTTGATTTATGGGCTGTCACCAAATCAGGGGGCAGGAGCTGACACAAAATGTCTTCTGCAAGCTTTGATTCCTTATTCATTATAGTGTCCTTCTTCATTTATATTCTACTGAACTGAACAACGCAGGATTTCCTCTCCCTTTGTTGGATAGCTTCCTGTCCCTGCAGCTGCCTTCTGTGATGTCAGAACATATGAGTTTTTAAATGTTGCCCAAGGATTATGTCGTCCAAGTCCTCCAAAATAAATCAGATTTGGGTGTTCTACTCCTTTTAGCATCTCTGAGTATCTCAGTTTAAACAGCAAAACCTCCTGTAACAAGCCAACTCCTCCTCTTCCCCAGACAACATCTTGACAAGCAAAGATTCAGTATGGTTTGCCTTGAAACTCACGTGTTACAATACACTGAGAGATTTTTGGTATCTTTTCTCCTTCACTGTAGCAGAAAAAGATTACTACTACATCAAGTTCGGATATAAGCAGGTTTCACTATATGCATAATTACATATCACTCTTGCCTTCCCTTCTGAGCTAAATCAGTTCTTCTGGTGACAGAGTCTGTACTCTGACTCTGCATTTGAATAAAGCATCGGTTGTATTGAATGTGCTGGAATTGGCAGATGGTTGGTCAGTCATTCAATTTGATATTAATTGCTTCTTTGAGATCCTCTTTCAGCGAAATGAGGACAAAATGCATAGTGTTTTATTTTGTTAAAATAAATCACATCTGAAATTCTTTGACTGAAAATTCATCTGCTTGGCAGACAGTGGGCTTCCTCCCTAGGAGTTAAAAACTGACTAAGAAATTTCATGATTTAAAGATCACATTCTTTCCTTCCAGTGGGTAACCAAAACCAGACATCATTTTGTTTGGAAGAAAAAAAAGTACAATTTTCTATTAATGTTTGAACAATACTTGTAACTGATGAGCAGATTTTTTTTTCTAGAAGTTGGTCATGTAATTTGTTCATTATGAATATTTTTTAAATTCTTCACAATCATTTATGAACATGTTCAACTATGTTCATGTGTGCCTTCTAACGGGTCCTGTTGAAGACCATGGTAGCAAGCAGTGACAAGATTAGGTAAAATCACGACTATTTGGCAGTTGTTTTTAGTGACTGGACATCTAAAAGAAGAACTAAAGATCTGAGATGAGGGCTAGAGTTCTGCTCTTTATGTATTATCATGGGTCTATTGCAGGACCCAAAGATTTTCTTCAAGAATAAAAGGTACTCTCAGGAACTATCCAACATACTTGTAATCATATTCATACTTCACATCAAAAGCAATCTTTTTCTCAGTATATTAAACATGTGCCTAGCACCTCAAAATCATTATGTCTGATTTAATCTCAAATTCATTACTTCAGATATGTAAAATGTATGTCATATCATTTATTCATTGGCCATTAAAAATACATAAAATAGCTCTAAGCTTTTTAAAAGTGTGGCACCCTTTCTATCTGATAGTTCTGTATTGCTATTTCCATCACAGCAATTACAGCAGATGCCAAATGGCACCTATTTCTTTTTGATAAATGATATCTTCTGCAGTATTTATGTAAGTAGTGTATCTGCTCACCCAAAATATTTTTTAAGAACAGATAATCAGTTAAAACTGGAGGCTGTCTACTTCTGCAACAGTAACATTGCACTGGTTAACTGAGCTAAATGCCTCATTTCAGAAGGCAGTCTCTTCCTCACATCAGAGGACTCAAAACTCCCATGCCCTTCCCATGTTCTCCCTTCTGCACTTTTCCCTGAGTCCTCTCCACAGTCATATTTCCTTTTTTCCTAAGCTGATAGCACGGTACAGTGGCCACTCCAGTTTTCTCCTCCTCCTATCATATTTTTGAAGATATCAGGCATAATATCCAGTTTTCACATTCAGATACTTGAAATCATTAGTGAATGTTTTAACAGCTGGGGCCTATTTACAAACAATTTGGAGGTAAAACAGTAGCACACCTGGCGTTTCTAATTTGAGTAAAATTCCTTGTTCCATCTTGGGGATAGATCCCAAGCTAGCAAGAATCACTTTAGCTCCACAAATTTTAAATGGGGAGTGTAAATTTATACCAGCCAACATTTTAGTTTCAGAAAATCACAAGGTCTCTTGGCACCTCATGTGCTTCATCTGGAAAGATGGATAAACTTGGGACCAACACTGAAAAAACAGATTTTGCCTCTGTGCTGGGCTTTCTTAGGTAAACAGTGAAAATGGCTTAGTGGTATATCTGCTGCATTTTGTTTTACAGCTGTGTGAGAAATACTCATTAACCAGATATTATTGACATTGGCTAAAGCTCTTCCCTGAAATAATATACTAAGCCCATATGGAGGAACCACCGGAAGAGTGCAGACAGCTACTTGGATACTGCGGACTCCCTGTTTCTTGGCACACGGCTGCACGGGAGATGGGCCACTTGGGTTCAGAGCAGAGGAGGCCTCCTGGACCTCTTCCAAATGCTGTGACCTTGAGCTACCTCTGGACTGGTGGATACCACCATCACTGGACTTTTTATCCACTCACCCCTCAATTAATTCTGCCCACAGTGGTTTTATCAGAAGACACCAGCTGGCAGAAAACAMTGCAGTGAGAGTGTCCAAAGCAACAAAACCAATGCAGCAATATCAGCCCTCCTCCCAGCTGTCTTTTAAAAGTTTGCTGGGTTCAGCCATCATCATTGTACAAGCTGTAAAACTTGCAATGATGATATCTTCAAATTAATCCTGTGTTATTGTCACATGGTATTGAATCAAGTCTCTTTGCGAAAGAAAGTTTCACTACTTTATTTGTAGTAGCTTCCTCTCTACAAGGTCTTATATTTTTTCCATTCAGATCTACAGACAACAGACACATTTTTGCTATGTTTCTGAGAATGGCTACACTGCATCTCTCTCCTGCTACCTAAGTTAGTAGACTGACTCCAATATCAAGCCAGTCACCAAAAGCAAAGTGTTTTTAAAAATGGAAATCTTTGTTACAAAGGTCAAGAGCATGTTCCCTTGTAACAGTCAGTAGGACACTGGAGTGATGGCAAGACTGGTACTCAGACATCAAGCAGCCGCATCAGATATTTAGAGAAGGAAAAACAAGGTGCGACCAAAGATTCTGAAAAGTTTTGGGTAATGCAGTAAGCTTCTCGGGGGAGCTAATTAGCCTGGGCTTAGTGCTGGGCTGATGCAGCTCTGCCACCTCTGCTTCTGCAGCTAGTGTCTGCTTGGTGCTGGGCTGTGTTGTGTATATAGACCAAGTCATTCGGGGCTAGCTTGGGATCTCTAACATGGCACTTTAACCCAGAGTATAGAAGCCCAGGGAACTGCACTGAAGCTGACAAGACATCCAGGAGGGAGTAGTAGGGCATAATCACAATATTCTGACGAAAGCTATTAAAAAAGGAAAAATCATATCAGCTAACCTGTTAATCGTGCAGGTAAAATGACCATTACAAAACTACAGAGGAGGGAAGAGAAATAATTCTTTTCTTAGAAAGCTAGCATGCCCCATCCTTTCAGCATAATCAAGCCAACAAATTAACAAGAACTTTTGTCAGAGTGAAATATGCAAGGCGTATTCCTAAAGCAGAAGAAAGCATGTCCAGCCACAGCAGAGCAAAAGAGGAGGTTCACACACTCAGCAGGATTTTTAAGCTTATGAATAAAGACGACAACTGAGTGAGAGCAGAGCCAAAACTCAGAGTAAAAACTACATAGCAATATTCACACCTCTAATGAAGCCAGGGAATTTCTGGCTCTCCATCTTTTCTGCTTTAAATATGATATTCCTGGCATTTTGCCTCTTTGTGTGTGTGTGTGTTTTGGTAATGAAAAGAAATCCTACCTTTAAAGAATGTTTCATTTTGCTTTTCCTGATGAAATACCTTCTTTACAAACTCTGCGGTCAGGGCCACATGAGCATCAAAATGCTGTGCCCAAAGATAAGCAAAAATAAAATCAGATCAGAGTGAATTTTATCTCCCAGAACAGTGTCCTGCCGGGTACACAAATTACCCTTTTCATTATATAGGTCTCCAATTCATTTCTGGACATGCTGACAACCATATATATTTCTTCCCAGAGATACTTTGGAGCTAAGTTGTAAGTGCAGTCTAAGTCACCTCTCACCAGCCACATAAATTTGTAAGGTAGGAAAACTCTAAAATAATGTGAAAAAGTATTTCATCAGTTCCTGTTGCCCTGCAAAATATTTTGGCAGCCCAATTTTATTTTCTTTAGACCATCTTTCAACAAGTTTGTTGGGAATGCGATGGCTGGACAAGTCTGCTCTTAAAAAATTTCTAGTACAACACTCACAATAATTTTAGCTTATAATAGTGACGGAAAAGGTCACACATGCAAATGGCTGCAGATGGTTAAAAGTGGAGTTCCTCAGAGGTCTGTCCTGGGCCTGGAGAAGGAGACAGATTCACCCTCATCAAGTTTGCAGATGACCTGAAATGGGGGAGAGGGTGACAGAGTCTGTACTTTGTACCAAATGCAGCTGACATGCTTGAGGGCAGGGCTGCCATTCAGAGGCACCTAGGCAGGCTGCAGGAATAAGCTGACAAGAAACTCATTAAATTCAACCGGGACAAATGCAGTGTCCTGTATCTGGGACAGACAAACACCCTGCAGGGTACAGGCTGGGACTGCCTGGCTGGGGAGCAGCTCCTCTGAGAAGGGCTTGGGGGTCTTGGGGGACAGACAGTAGGTAAGCAGGAGCCAGCAGAGCCCTGACACTGATGAAGGCTAACAGCATCCAGGGCTGTTATCAACAAGAACACAGCCAGGACATTGAGGGAAGTGATTATTCCCCTTTGCTGGGTCCAGTTTTGGGCCCTCCCAAATCAAGAAAGATGTTGATAAACTGCCGTGAGTGCAGCAGAGGGCTCCCCAGGACAGTTGGGGCTGGAGTATTCGCCCTGTGAGGAGAAGCTGAGGGAGGGTAGCTTGGTCAGCCAGGAGAAGCGAGGTCTCCCTTCCCTTTGGGGGGGACCTACCTGCAGCCCCCAGTACCTATGAGGAAGTTACTGTGGCAGTGGCTCAGAAGAGGGAAGTTTCTCATGGATTTGGGATGGTCTCACTCAACAGAAGTGTGTGCTATAGACATTAAACAGATTCTGTATCTCTGAGAAATTTAGCAGTAGGGGGAAAAAAAAGGAGTTTCCAGATATATAGCCAAGGTGTCCTGCAAGTGCAAATGCAAAGGCAAGTAGARGAGGAAACAGCAGTCAATACAGGCCTCTTGTTAGTTGCAACATATTCTCTTCCTTTAGCACTATTGCTCATCCTACCACCTCAGCTTATCTAGCTCTGCATGAGTTCCTTTTGAGGGGATCTAGCTGATGAATTATATTAGTTTAAAACAGAATTTGTCAGCAGCGAGAACAAAGGAAGTAAGTTTGGGGAGGAAACCTAACAACTACGCTACAGTGCTGAGACAGCAGAAAATAACCACTGTATACCTATGCAATTACCAGCTGAAATTCTTTGAACTTTGTGATTGGATTAATGGACATTAACTTGGATGTATGTTGGCCATTTCACCTTTTAGAATGGATCTTCATGAGAGAATGTGTTTGCCCACTCTGTATTCACCCATGCTGATGACTTTGCTCATCTCCTTGAAAGGGCTTTCTTCTTTATAGACAACCCTCCCATTGAAAAGTGGAGAGGAATTTGACCTCCATCCTTTACCCTGGTATTGATAGCTAAACCACTGATGTGGGGTAGTTTGTAACAATTTTATTTTAGAAAGAAGTTATAAAGCTACAAATATATATCCCACCCTACCCTAAGTCACTGGAGAGCACTACTGAGATACCCTGTGGATCCTCTAAGAAGATTAGGTTTGACTGTTACAGAAAATATTTAGTTAATCAAGCACTAAATCAGCTCGAATAGGAAAGGAGTCAGTGAAAGCATTTGGAAGCTTGTGAATTTACAAAATGGTCAAAATGGAAAGGTATATATCTTACTGTGACAATGGATAAGCTTTTACATTTTCAGTTTAAAATCCTATTTCTTCAGCAGTCCACATCTGAATAATGCCAATATATATGCTTAGTATTCTGAAAATTGTTGCTGTGGCATACCTTCCCATAACAGCCCAGTTCATTCACTGATTTTACAGATACTTTCCATCTAACACTTTTAGGCTGAATTGCTGAATGCTCTCTGTCAACTCGCAAGGACCAGCTGTCTTTCCTTAAGGTGAGGATAAGTTTGGGATTTCCCCACCTTGCAGTACAGTGGGAGTAGCTTCCTGGGCTGTGAGTGTACGGTGTGTGTAGCGAACGTGTTGACTGCAGGGCTTTCATTACATACACTTCTTAACAGAATTTCCTGTCTGAGTCAGCCAGAATTCTCCCTGGGGCTTTTACTGTGGTACGGCTCCTTGGCAAGCACAGACCTCAGAGTCACAGCCTGGCCCTAGCAGATGCTATTCTTATCACTGGTGTAGGCTACGAGATATGGCAACTACATACAAATGGAAAATCCTTGTGGTAGCTACCAAAACTTTCCAGACTAAAACTTGAACCACTAACATTCAAAACATAAAAGACCAATTTTGGTCTCTGAGTAGCTTAGTTAACTTCTAGGGAATTACACTGACTTATCCAGAGAGGAGTTTTCCCCTAATCCTGAAAGAAGTTAACAAAGACAGTCACATAGAAGCTGTGTAGGTCATCAATTTTTGAGCTTATTTGACTTCTAGACTATTTTCTTTATTAATTTCACTTAGAAAATGTAATGGGTGTTAATTCAATTCTACTGTTATTTCTTCAGTGGCCCTGAATCCCATAAAAATCTCATAAGGGAAGAGCTCTCTGATCCCAGGTGGTAAAAATCAGGAGCATCTTCATTCTCCTGCTTTTCTTTTCTGATCTTGTGCTTTGTAGTAGTTTTGTAGAAGTGAAACACAATTTGATACTTACTTATGATTTAAGTAACAAAGAGCTTGTGGGTTTAGATGCAGTTAACAGAACTATCTGTACATTAGAGGTTTGTGAGAATTGGTTTAGTATATTCAGTGAGGCTGAGCATTCCAGTTCTTACAGTTATTTAGACTAACTGGGAAAATTAAAGAGTCGTTTTCCTAACTGGAGTTCCACTTTTTGTCTAAAACATACCTAATGAGTGTCCTGGGCCCTTGGCTACCAGTCTCTGCAATTGCCAAAGTCTCAGATGCAAAATAATTTATTTTAAGTTGTGCTGAAATTAAAAAACACCCCAAAACACTTGCGCTTTTGCTGCAACAAGACTATTTTGATTATAAGATAGAAAACAAGTAGAGCTGAGAGGAAAGATCTGACTGTTCTTCCTCACTCAACTCTGTGATGAAGAACATAAAATCTATCTAATTACGCTTCCCATTGCAAGAGACCTCTAGAAGAAAAGGCCAAATGTTCAGTTTTAAAGTTTGGAAGACTGAATAAGAGACAGGAATGAGGGGTGGAAGGTAGGCATGGAACAGCCTTATCATATGCTTTAAGTCCACAAACACTATCTAAAAAAAAAAAGACTTTTGTGTGGATATAAATTTCCCTTTGTAATGTGGCTATCAATCCTATGCTAAATGTCAATCAATAAAAGATGAACTCCAACACGAACCCATTGAATGAGCCCCATCTCCACTTCATAAAAGCAATACTGATATTTAAGAAACTGAACAGCCTTTTCTTCCCAGAGAGTTTTCAAAGCTGTACTGTTTGCTGTAAACAAGGTAGAGCAACGGCAGCTATGTGGGATGCTGCCTGCAAAACAAAGAACCCACAAAGTCTTTGTTCTCTCTTGTGCTTGGAAGTATCCCCAGAGATGTAACACTGTCATGCTCTACCCTTCATCATGCCTATTTAAATACACCACACTACACTACTCACTACATTGGTGAGTCCTACTTCGCAAAAACTTAACACAGAATTTGGCTTTAATTGTGGCCAAGTAACTAAGAAAAATGTTTTTCTCTGGAACAGAAATGAAAACAAAATAACAAAGTTGTGCATTTCTGAGGTTATGTTTCTCTTAAGATACATTTGTTTTTGTCTCTGCCTGCGGCAGCAATGGTAAGCGTGACAGAAACTGTGTTTTTTGACTATTCTGGTACTGCAACCTATATATTAGTCATTTTGCTAAACAATACAGACCAACTTTCAGATACTGTGGTGATAAGTATGCTATGCAGAACCACTTTATCTACAACCATTCCCTCCTAATGTCTATGCCCAAGCATTGGCAGAAACAACAAGGTTTTTCACATGGGTAACAGAACTGAAAGATCTGATCCATAAGCACCATTCGAAGTAAATCAAAGGCAGAGGTCTGACCATTCAGAAAGAGAAGCTGTTAAACAATGTTCCTTTTCTGTTGCTTTTCCCCAGAGTCAGGTTGTATTGTTCTTGCCTTTCTTGGAGTCAAATATTGAAAAAGAAATATATAGTTTTTATTCATTAGCTGTGAAATATTTGCAATAAATACCAGTTTTGTTAAAAGACAATAACTAATAAGTTTAAGCTTTCTCCAAATACAAAAATTGAAAAAGTTTTGGCATTTACTTCTTTTCCTGAAACACTCTGCATTCCACCAATTTAATATCTACCTCCATTTTACTGATGACTGGAATTACTTCCTCATTTTTTGTGAGCCATTCATCTCCTCTTTCTGTGGGCTAGCACAACTTCTTGACCATATAAATAGGCCTATCCACAGGTAGGACCTCAGCTAGAATAAAAGTCACATTTATATAGCATGTTTGTTTCCTACTTAGGGTTTGGTATTGAATTATTGAATATTATAAAAATAACAAAATAACAGACAATGAAGTAGGTTTGAGTTTTCCTTTGAATACAAATCAAAATTACTATTTGCACAGTATCGATTCTTAAATTGTATTAAAAAGCTGAGTCATCTCATTGAGGATAAAATTCTGGTGGGGCAGATTAATTGCTTTTCAATGAATCCCCACTCYTTGTGAGAGCTGTGTTCATTATCGATGTGGTGCTTGATTGTACATTCATTACCAAGAAAATGTCCTCCCACTGACATCACTGAAACCACTTAAAGATTCCTGCGCTAAGGACTGAACGATCGGACAAGAATTTATTCTTATCCTCTGATAGGGGCTGATTCTGGTTTACAAAAAAAATGCAACTTTTCTGATTGATTTCAGGAAAAGTAGGCAGGAATCCAAAATTGACAGTATGATTAATATTAATATTGCAGCGACACTCCAGTCTGTTTCATTAAAAAGGATCCTGAAATTGTAGCCATAGCGCTGCAGTTCCTCACTTCATCTATGTCCAAGTCCATGCCGCCTCAAGACTGAGTAGCTGAAGAAATTAGCAGAAGCTAAAGGCCAGCAGATCTTTAGCTGGTGAAAGCTATCAGAGCTCCACTGAAGGGCAACAGAGCTACAGCAATTCACACCAGCTGAAGCCCAGGGCCTTCCAAATTAAAAACACTTTTGGCAACCTGGAAGGAAAGGTAGAGGCTACACGCCACAAAGCAGGCTCAGAATCGTTTAGTCACTTTTTCTTTTGTGYAGTGTTTGTTGGGGATTTTAAGGGGAATAGTGGGAATGAAGGGAAAAAAGAAAACCGAATCATGATTGTGCTGAAGGAAGAAATAACTGAGAAAAATCAAGTCATAATGAATTATCAAATGGTATGCATGGAGCAGGAGGGGTGAGCCCATTATATTTGGTACTTCAGTAAGGTTAATTAGTACGTGAAAAATGTGAAGCAGGATGCAGAAAGCAACACATGACAAATATGAATGAGGTACCTAAGACCATTTAGTGCATTTCCTATCAAAATTTGAGCATATGCAAAAATAGAATGGCAAGAATCCAGTTTAGAGCACATGGTTGTTGTTTATACATTCTCTTTTATGCTTACTGGAAATTACCAAAGTGGTTTTTGCACAAAAGCAACTTGAAAGGTCTGTGACTGTGAATGTTTTAGTCAGCTTGAAAAACCTCTGAAAAATATTAGCTGGAGGGGAGGGGTAAATTTCACACTCAGTGAGTGTGAAACCTCACTCTCTGTGCTGTAGGACCATGAGTTTGTCTCTCGCAGAGGCGAGCGTCATTTCTGTGGTGGGTCTCAGAGAATTTCACTGCTGAGGCTGCTTTGGGGCTGTCAACTCTTTGACAGGTTCCTGTATCATCCTATATAGATCCATCATCTGTTGGGGTTGCCCAGGATTATCGTGTGCCCTGCTTCCTTAGCTATCTTTCACATTTGCAAGGAGCTATCCTGCTGGGGAGCTCTCAGCAAATATATTTGTGTGTGTGCGTGCGTGCGTGTGTGTGTGTGTACTTGTGTGTGTATGTGTGTTTGCCAATACATTTGGCACTGACAGAATTGCATCTGGCTCAAAGAAACTACTGGATATCTACTCTGACAGCATTCCAGTATTAGTAATGACATTCAGCCGAAGCAGACGTATCTATGAAACAATCACGCATTTGTCTGGTCTTTTGAATCAGAGATACTAACTTGAATTGGAAAGGGCAAAGCCCTTTCAGAGCACTCATAAAGCAGTTGGGAATAGGAGATCTAGAAGGCTAAGTCTTTTTCCATCTTGTTCTTTGGAGCCTGAATATGTAAGAACGAAGTGCAGCCTGAGGGAGGTTTCTCCTTTGCTCAAGCCTAAGCCTCTGACATCAAAATGGAGAGCTCGGAGTCAGCTAAGTCCCCCTGACAACAGAGAGAGGGGGAAAAAAAAAGAACTGGCACTCCAAATTGTTCATTTTTTTGGAATATAATTTCATTTGCAAGTGGGAAATAAATTGAAACAACAAACAGTGTTAAAGAAGATATTTCTTGTTCCAATGCAGAAAAAAAAAAATCTGAAGAACAGAGAGATAAAGCCTGCTTATACTTGGGGGCATGGCAGGCAGCATTGGGATGTGCCAGGGCAGGAAACAGCACTTATCCTGTGGCATTTTTGGGTCCTCTCTGAGCAAGGAAATGCCATCATGACCTGCAGCAGATAAGATAAACAGCTCTAAAGACAGCTGCAGAGGCTATGGGAAATCAGTTGTTCAAATAACTGCTTATATTCTGTGCATTTAGGAGAGCTAGAGCCACCTTCCCTGCTCAGTTCTCATACACTAATGATACTGCTGGCACTTCCTCACACCTCTCCAAGCCCCCCCACCTTCTACTTTGTGTTATTAAAATATAAAAGGAATGCTTGGTAGCTTAAAGAATCCATGGTCAAAACACAAGCCCTCTCTCCCTCCTCCAGTGCAGTTTCACTAGCTGGTAAAATGAAGAGTTAAAGTGATAGGAAATGGAGTATGACATCAGACCTGAGGCTAAGTCCTTAATTTGTTTTTTGCTAAGGCTGAACTCAAGGAAGTCAACTGGATCCCTGCCTGAGTAAGTACTGGGCAGAAATTAAGGAAGGGCTTGAAGACTGGGTCTTTGATGATTAGGTCAATGCCTTCCATGTAATCCCAAGTGCTCAAAAGAGCAAGAGAAAAAAAGGAAACTTCCCCTTAACACTTCCCATTGCCAACTCAAGCAGGAGGACTTCAGTACTTCTATTATAAGTACTGTTCTTCTCATCAGAAGAATTCTACAAAAGAACTGATACAACCCTACTGAAATGAGAGTAAGGCTGGAGGTAGGCAGTTGCAGCAAGATGACTGAGAAAGTTCAAATAAAACCAGCTACAGTTTTGACTGATTCCCCTCTCTTCAAAATCACTGTTAAGCACAAGGCTGTATGCACACATCTCCTCTACAATGCTGAGCACACTACTTGTTTAATTATAGGGCTCCAAATCAGACTGCAGAACACCCTGCAATGTAATTGCTCAAGAATGTAATTCAAATGTCTGTAAAACCTATTTCAATGAGTTCTTTGCCTGATTCAGTGAAGTCTAAGACTGCATTTACATCAAACTCTTATGTCCAGCAAAATCTGCACTGGTTTCTAGGCCTACTTCTTCCTTGGTCCCAAGTTCAAGAAATATCATTCAGACTAGCATTCTCCTTGCGGCTCCCCTAGTACTTCCTATTGTTTTTATTTTGAAATTATTCCACTTGGAACGTCCCACACGTGGTTCCTGACAATCAGCATAATAGTTCAATGGATGCTTTGCCCAGCAGTTGCTGGAAGCMATAAACTATGAGAAACTGACAGGAATTGCATGAAGGATTACGAAAGAGTTTATTAGAGTTTATACTAGAAAGAGAATTAGCCTGCAACATGCCTGCTTTTCTTCCAAGGCATGGTAGATCCCCTTTTCCATTTTCACTGGTTGTTAACTACCCACTCTTCTGTAACAGGAGCTGAGGGAGTCAGCAGGGAGGATTACTGTAAAAAGAATAATAAGGCCAAAGAGGGGGAGACAGTGAGAGWAGGAATGAAGTGAGTGAGTTGAAGAGGAGAAAGGCGTGGGATCTCTAAGGAGCTAAAAAGACAAAAGACAAGGAGTAGGGTACATTTTAAGAGTCTTATACAATCTGATCTCCAAATAACCTCTAAGGCAATGCCAGCAGCTTCCTCTGCTTAATCAGTCATGCAGGAATAGGTCAGTGTGGCCCTAACGAATAAAACTTTACAAGATTTGCCAAGCTTTCATTGAAACTAGTGTAAAACATGCAAGCTGTGTGATTACAATAAAACAAACCACGGCTTTTACCTACAGGCATGGAACCTGTACAAAGCAGACGCAGGTCCTGCTAACACAGAATGTCATGCCAAAAGTTCCCCCAAACAAACTACCACAATTATTTAAATAGAATAAGGCTCAGAAAAAGTAACCAATAAGTGACCCTGCTCAAGCTTCATAGGTCTGAGGAGAACTTTTTATTCGGAACCAAATGTCATGGCCAAATTGTGTATTGACTCATCACCCAGACAGTCTTATGATTCCTGTGGAATTGTACCAATCCCAACCAACCCTAATTGTGCAACATCCTTCCCTCGACTCCTAATTCCCTTCCAGTCCTTTTCTTCCCACCTCATCAAGCGTGCCTTGAGCTAATTCAATGGCAAGAGTACAAATACAGCATTGCAGGACTGACCAGCTTTATGTATTCACGGCCATAGGAGCCAAAGAGAGTCAGTAATCCTGGAAACAAGTACCGATTAGATGGCGTATAAAGTCAAACTTAATTCCATTGTTTTGCTGCCTGCAGCAGCAGTTGGGAGAGGAAAGCTATTAGTAATCCCTTCTGTGTTGCTATCACTGTAAATAAGTGTTTTTAGTGGATTACCCGGGGATGTAAATTTCATATTTTAAAACTTCCTTATTGCTGCATAAACTATGAGTGTAAATTAAGCTGTAAGAGGTAACAGATATATAACCAAGAGTGTTCAGATTGTAAGTTCTGCTTCAAAAGGCTTGATTAAAGACTCAGATTATAGTATCAGCAGAGTAGATTTATATTTACACTGTCAGGTTGATCTGAAACAAACAAGATCTTTCCAAATAAGAAAAGAACCTAAGCGGATTAAATCAGCTATCCTTGCTTTATGCAAATATACACACAGTTTTGCTTTGCCCCATTTTCTCCCACGCACATCACTTGTTAGCATGATTTATTTATTTATTATATTAAATCAAGGGGAAAAGTTCGGTTGCTTAGGACTAAACTCATAAGGGACAGAAAGTGCTGAGGCAGGTACCTGATGGTTTGGCTGGCTCCAATACTAATCAGGCAGCTGTAGCGCATCCTCATTGCAGGCTGTGTCAGGAACTGATGTGCGACTCCACTTAGCGTGAAGGGTATTCTCACACCTGCAGCCCCCCGGTGCTGAGAGAATTTATGTGCTGAGCACATCTGTCACTGAGCTGTTCTTGCCTTGAGGAATATCGGAGCCGAGTGCTCCGGGATGCCTTTGCATGCCATCAGCTGGCGCAGGTGAGCAGCTGTCAGCCAAAGGGGTCCAGTCTGGGAACTCTGSCAGCCAGAAGGAGGAGGCAGAGAAGAGCATCTCTCTGCTAGCTGTAACTAAGGACGTTGTTCCTACAGGGCTTGTGAAGGATGGCTGGCATTACCACACAGGGAGCTTCTAACAAAAAGTAAGAATTTAGCCTTATGTGGTTTAAAAAATATGCCATTTTAATATGCAACTGTTCAAGTTTGAGCATGGCAGAGCCTTCCACAGACATGTTTTGCCTTTCCCTTGCCCTCCTCATGAGTGTTTAGCAACATCTTTCTTTTTGCTCACAAAAAATATGCTCACCAGTTCTTTCCTGCCATGCTCCCAGGAGACGGCTTCATGAATCATTTTCTCAGTAACAGTTTGCTTTTAACACTTGTAGCATATCCTGAAGCTGGAAAAGGACATGCATCTAGRACATATGACCTCCCTTATTGGCTGGCTGACCTGGCATGAGGTCTGCACTACATAAGACAGGTAGGCAGTAAGGTTTTGGGAACAGCAAAACTCGCAGAGGCAATAGGTATGCTCATTTGGCTTCCTGCTGTTTACGGACTGCCAGCAAAGAGATGATGGTGTTCATGCACTTATCCTTTATTTACCCAGCCATGTCAGCTGCTACATTATGGCTATCTAGCTTTCAGATCTGGTCTATGCTTTGACTTGATGCAGAAATCTGCATCTCTTCACAGGAGAGCTGTGTGTGTGTGTGGAGCAGAGTCCTGCACTGTACAGCACAAGGCTCATGATTCATTTGAAAACCATGTAAGCTCTAAGTAGTGCACTTTGCCTTAGCACAAGCATATTCAGCATAGAACAAATTTCATGCTAGATTAGAATAAGAAAAAGCATCTGGTGTGAATGCTTCAGGTTTTCAAGTTGAAAGCTCACTTTCTGAGACTACTCTCCCCTGTCTGCTTGCAATTTTATGGCAGAAATATTTGCTGTTTTCTCTCACACATTCACCACCAAAGTGAGGACAGCAGGCTGAAAGGCATACTAACACAGAAAGCGCAAAGATATTTCTTAAAAGAAATGTGATGTTAGGTGAGGGGAAGAAAGAAATGTCTCCCTGTTTAAACCAGGAACACAGATGCAGACATAAGTATAAATGTAGATACTGGTACCAGATTCACCACGGGTTAGACGTTTACTGTGTACAAGGGAACATAATTCTAAGACTCTCTCCCACAGACACCTCTGTAACATCCAATTTCAAGGGCAAACAGAAAAAAGATTTGAAAGAGTATCTTCCACCTTCTGTCAGATACCAAATTAGGTGCAGTTAATTAGAGAATTTCAAGTGTTAAAATTACCACATGCTAGGTATACATACATACTAGGTCTGACAGCCTCATGTAAGGAAAGTAAACTACAGTCAAGATACAATAAAACAGGATGTTTAAAACCCTTAAAAATAGTCTGTTATTTCATCTCACTCTTTTCAGAAGTTGCTGAATTAACCACTGTGGCAGTCTGTGGAATCTCCCATTTACATTATTGCAGCCCTTTCTAACCGTAGAGTGTATCAACAGGGGCTCAGCAGCTCAGCCTGCTGCAAAGCCCAGAGCAGGCTGAAACGGGCCAGGAACAAGGGGCTGGCATGGCCTGTCTGCTCCCACCTGACACCTCGTAGATAAGCAAGTGACAGTCTGTGGGCCGCAACAGCCAAGCTGCCAACTTTCAGAATTTGTGAATGATACTGGGGGCTCTTGGAGGGGTAGGCAGAAGGCAAAGCACTTTGTAAAATGCTGCAATAAGATGATGGGAGTTTAATCAGGAAGTCTGAAGCTGTAGGTTTTATCCTCAAAGCATACGAAAATCTCACCCAGAGTACAGAGTACAGAGCATAACAGTCTCAAGTTCTCTTAAAAAAAAACCAAAAAAACAGGCAAAACCCAAATTCCAGTTTATGTTGAAAGAAGGAATTTTATTTTAAAATGTCTCCTTCTGATATTTCACATTTCACTTTGGTTTCAACTATTATCCGAATCTGAAAAGTTCTGCATCAGCCTCTTCATTTTGTGGAACTAAATTCCTATTCTGCAGAGAAAATGGAATGTAGATTCAATAAACAGCAGAAACTCAGTGAAGAGCAAAAATAGTTTAGGTATTGCAAAAGGATATGCCCCTTTCAAAAAAAAAGATAGGTATTCTATTGGAAGTATGCAACTGATAAAGTAATCCTATAATATTTTGACTTGGAAACATTCAAGCTGTTGAACAATAATGTAGCAGGGTTGATGAAAAATCAAAATTCATTGGCTAAATTCTCTCAGAAAGGAATAACTAAGATCAGAATCTTTCCCAATTGCCATCTGTTTGCCTATTTTATAATTAAATCTCGCAATCTTTCCTCAGACAAAATCATCCTCTGGGATTGCTGGCATTTTTGTATGACTTCAAAACTTGGCACTCAGTGTTCTCAGGAGGAAAATCTTTAAGAGTTAAAAGAATACAGCTGAACTGCAAAGAAGGAACAGGCCAGAAGTGGCACGACCTCATCCCCTAGCAACAGAAATCAATAACAACAAAGATAACATAATTACACCACAGAAAGGATCCAGAGGGCAGATTATGTCAAGTATTATGTTGTTAAGAAAGAATGACATGTGAAAGAGACAGTATGCTTTAAACATGGAATGAAATACAGAAAATGTGGAAAGCAGATAGGGAAAAGTGAGATACAAACACAGAATAAATTAGCCTGCAGCTTCTTAAAAGGGAAAGAAAATTATATCTGTTCCTGCTTTCACTGTTTTATTTATTCAGTACACAGAATGAGATTCCCAGGGGAGTAGAAGGCGGCATTTTATTTCACCAGAAGCATCATGGCACAGGGAAAACAGATGACCCTATGATGACAGCCTTCTCCTGGAGCTCTGGAGACCCCTGCTCATTTCCCCCTTAGGCACAGATGGTTCATGCTACGTAGGCAAATCATGGGTTTCTTGTGCCTCAGTCTCCCATCTGGAAAATAGCACCAATGCAAGTGTACGGATTCAGAATTGAGATGGATCAGATACTGCTACAGTCTGGGAGCTACACAGAAATACCTACAATAGAGAGATTTCTGACTGCATTAGCAGGGGACATAAGTTTGCCTCTAGAACAACACACTCCTCTTTCACTGTTCAAGTTGCTCATATGCTTAGAAGAGTCAGGATGTTGTGATACGGCAGCCCTCCATTTCACTGCAATATTCGAAATTTCAGTACCCCACACCTGCCAGCACAAAGACTATTTAAAAATATGGTTACTGATACAACTCTCTTCTAATACTATCATACTGCACTGAAACATTAATTACTATGGGGTAATGTCCTTGTCAGGGAAATCTCATTTTTCTAGGARGATCTGATTTTAGGCAAAGCAGACCAGTACCAATACATGTTCATATGTCTGTTGCTTTACATAAGATGATAATGTCCTGCTTCCAGATACTTCTTCTATACTTCTGCCTGTTTCTTCCCTATTGTCACTCAAGTCCAATGTCACAGCTCTTTTTGCCCCCTTGCTGCACATAGCAGTAAGATGTGGGTTGTGCCACTCACAGTAAATTTTGCCTGTGTATTACATGATTAAAACAATCACCAAATACTTGGGTACCTGCCATCCAAGCCTACCACACTTCTCCTTTTAACCGACTGTCCCACTGCAGGCGCAGCTGAGCCAAATGGACCGTCCTCCCCTGCAAGGCCTCAGGCTCTCTGGCACGTGACTCAGCTCTCTGCCCAGGGCCTATCAGGCTTTTATTAACATGTCACCCTGCCTTTTCTTCCATGTGCCAGATAGTTGCTAAAATAAAATGACTTAAACAACAGAAAAACATAAAAAAAGAAAAACAGCAAAAGAAACATTTTGGGTTAATGCTGCTCACCCATTGCGATTTCTACTTACAGATACCTGGGCTAAGCTACGAGTCAGAGAACTTGCTTTCCAAGTACACAGGGAACTGAACACCAGGATCAAGGTGAGAGGTTTGTAGTGATTGATTCTTTGGGGTTAGATGTCCACTGAGAGTCCAATTTTCACTTATTTTTTTCTAGTGTTTGTGAAAGCAGCTCCTGAACCACAAATATATGCTCAAAAATAGGTTTAAGAGTTCAGCCACAAGCTACAAAGCTATACAGATACAGTATTAGGATGTAGATGAGGTGTGACTCACACCGTGGCTTTTGCCTCAGTTAAACACTTTATTCTGCCTGTTTTCATTAACCTTGTAGCACTTGGCGTGGTCAGTATCTCTACCTCTACGCTAAATTTTCAATAGGCTGGGTTCAGATGTCATCCATGGGAAACACACAAGCAGATACACAGGGACACAGAGGCTATGTCTGTAGCAGTAATTGAAGCGGTGCCAGGGAGCAGCCCTGGGCACTGCAACTCACTGCACCCGCATTGTTCAATTGTTATAATGGTCCCTGGCAAAGTTTTGGCCCAATGCTGACAACCCCTCTCACAAACAATTTCTGGACTGAGTTCAGAAGTTGACACTGGCTGGAGATCATTCCCAAAGGCAATTTGGATGCAGCCACCTTGATTTGGAGGATCAGAGAGTTTAACAGTATGGACACAGGCTCTTCTATGCCAGTTGGCCTCACAGCCAAAGAACAATCCTGGGCACATTGAATTTACTAATATACATGTAATCTGTGACTGCTTATGCCCTCTTACCATCAGAGACTAGCCTAAAATGTGTCATTGTTCTTAAAGGTGTCCTAGGTTTTATGATTTTGAGCTAATTCTTAGAGAGCATTGCCTCATGCCTCCAATCTATGCAGAGTCCTACTACATTTTTTGAACCTTTGCAGGAGAGAGTCAGTACAAATTAGGCACCCATCCAGACCTGCTTTCCTGTGGTACCCATCTTCACATCTCTTTTATAAATAGCAGTAGATGATAACAGGCCAATTATGGTCATTATTCCTGTCATAAGACGTTAAGCTCAGCACAGATGGTATCTTATTCAACCTTAACATGATGCAAACAAAAGAACTATTTTAACACACTGTATAAAATAAGGGGACTTTCCACACTCTTTCCCAGGAGTGCTTGAATGCTGATGATTTAGCTATCTTGGCACCTATCCTAGACCCACCAGCCAAACTAGACTATTTTTCCTTCAGAACAATACATTTTGCAGATATTACTAAATTCTGTTTTTTTCCCAGCTTCATATGGAACTGTGTTAATCAAAACTCAGTGAATGGGAGAATCAGTGCAGTTGATGCAGTTGCATAAGCCCTTCTCAAAGGCTGCAAAGTCAGTCTCTTCTAAAATCGGCTGTTATGGTTCCCTGCCTTGAGCTGCTCTTTAACTTGACTGCATTCTCTTTGTGTCATCCTAGTCATCTCTTCTAAATCCAAAAAAGGTTTATGGAACACTAATCAAGTCACTGATGGCGTCTCCATATGACAAAAATGAGCCAGACTCTTCAACCAGGTCTTCTGTGAATTAATTTGAAGCAAGGGCATTACCTGTGTTTATTAGCAGTTTTTGATATGGAAAATGTTTTTGAGGGATGAGGTTAAAAATCAGGGTGAAATGAGTTAATACATTTTTTCTGTCTGGTAATCTTGCAGTCAGCAGGGATGCTGAGTTTATTTGCATTGGCACACAAGTTACTGCTCTTCAATTAGTTCAATTTATTGATGTGTATTCACATGAAGTAAGATTTTCCACACGAAGTAAGAATACTTTGATTTCCTTGTGACAAGTACTGTGATTCCGAAAAGATCAGAAGGCTTTGGATGTTACTGCAAATTAGCATGGAAGGATATAGAAAAAGTATATGATAAACAGGTAGAAAATCTAGCCAGTTTACACAATGCACAATAATTCTGCCCTAGTGATAATGAATTTACATAGCAAATATATCATCCTGTCAATGGCACCATTCATGATTATTATCTGTTGCCTGTAATATTGGCATTTCTTAAGGATACTGCAGTTATTTCATAGGTTGTTAAATGGTACATGGTATCTGGAGGAAAATTAAACTGTGATTGGTCTAGTTGGAGCTGTGGAGTAGAACTGAAAATCTTCACCATTTTATAATTCAAATCTATTATATTTAGCTATCTGTCAGGGACAACTGTCTGTGACAGTCAGTGGCTGAAAATGACTGTTTTGGTATTTTTGTTTACAACTCATTGTAAACAACAAATCTCATTAATTTTTGGTCAGTTTTTTAGGACTGCATATGCTAGGTTAAGCTCCATGGTTTATATGCTTCTAAAAAGACCTCATGGTTCAGCTCAGAACTATTTAAAAATCAGCCACTGCAGTGATGAATATTTTTTATATAAATGGGTATATTATTACCTTGATCCAATAAATCACACATTTCAATAGCTACAGGAAGCAGCACCAGCATTTGATGGATCAAATCACTCATATAAATCTCTACAGCTAAAATGATCATCATGTATTGACAAATTCCTCCCTAATTGGAGAAAACATTGTTTAAAAAAACTCCAGAAAACCCTGACTTCCTCTACTTCATAGCTGGTATATAGGAATGAATATTGTTGCTATTCTTATTTCTGAATTCCAAAAACATGTTCAAAATCACAAACATTTATAAAGAAGCTAAGCAGCTTATGATTTAGTTTTGATACAGAAAAATATTTGTACGATGATGTGTGAAGTAGAAATCTGATAGTTTTAAGAGGTATGTTTGAAAGAATGATGGAAAATGTTAACTGATTTGGTCTATAGGAAAAGAGGAAGGATTCATGTCTTGGGCTGATCTGCAAAATATTTGAGAAGGAGAAGAAAGCACTGTCAAAAACAGTGATTTTAATGTTAATATTCCAGCATTTGCTGTTTTCACACTTGCTAAAATCTGAAGTCTAATATAAAATCTCAAGTTTCATGTTTTTCTGTTTTTTTGTTTTGTTTTGTTTTGTTTTTTAATTAAGGAACCATGAGGACCAGGAATTAATAAAAACCTATAAATAAACCAAATTTATCAGAAAGGTTCAGTGGTCTGAATACAACACACTGCTTAYAAAACTATGTTTTAAATAAAACCTTGTAATCTTTTAGCAAATCTCATCATTGCAAGGGCTTGACTAGATTCTTCTAGTATGCAGCTGGCCAGCACTTCGGGGATAAGTTACAACGTGTTGCAGACAGCTAAAAGGAAGGGAGAAGCTGTAAGAGAACAATCACAAAGAGCCTAAGGGAGAAGAACCTTTAGCCTGGTGTGGCAGTGAAACCCTACTAAGAACTTAGTAAGAGTGTGATCTTGAAAGAAAAAGCACTGTACATGGAGGGCTACAGAAATACTGTGATAATGTTGATAATTTTATGTCAAATGAGGCCTTGACTTGCCTAGGAAAATGCTACAAGTGTTGCCAAGATGTGGATCTGATGGTCTTCCTAAGAAGACCAGAATACTCTGCCACAAGGGAAAATATCTTGCGATGCCATTCACTTCTGCTGCACAAGGCCTTGCAGAAAGTGAGGGGAGTCATGCAAAACAGCAGCTAAATCTGCCTTGGCATCTTTTCCTTAGGAGACCATTTCTAAGCCCGAGGTATTGCATGGGAGTAAAAGCATTGGTATTCAAAATGATGGGACTGCTCTTGACGCTACTGGCCCATCTGTTTCAAGGTGTATGGTGATTTGGTAAATGAAACAAGAAAATGTTTGGAATACACCGATACTTTTTTACAATTGCTTCTTCTTCACTGGAAAGCCAAAAAGAAAAGGCTTGTCTATATTTTACCAGTTGGCAGAATGATCCCATTGGAAGAACAGTTCTTCCTTGCCCCTTAAAAAATAAAGGATGTGATTCTTCTGTCTGCAAATGAATAGCAGAAATAACTCTGCTGAAGTTAGTGAAGCTAAACAGTAAGGAAAATGAGAACTACATCCTAAATGTCAGTACAGTCCCTCTAGATTTTCAGTACTGCCTGGCACTTAGACAGCACTTTTTATCTGAGGAACTCAAAAGGCCAGTTCTTAGTTCAATCTTATAATACCCTTCTGAGGTTGGTAAAATGCCCAGATAAGGGAACTTGAGTACAGAAAGGTTAAGTAATTTATTGACAGTCACGCAGAGTCAGCAGCAGAAATGAGAGGCTCAAATGCCCAGACCTGTGCTGTAAATATAACATGCAATAAGCAAATTACAGCCATTGTTAGTAGATTTGTGTACCTATTCTTTAATGGAATGCATTAACTATGCAACCTTTGGGGCTTAAATGCTCAGTAAATCAAACTGAGCTAGGGCTTGTTTTAAATGGATTTAGATTTCTAAAACAAATACCAGCATTCACTCAGAAAAGTGGATCATAACTCAGGGATAGACTGTTGTTCTGGAAACAATAATCAGTACAATGCAAGAAGAATTTTGACTGTGTTGTCTAGTAACAGTTATCCTTACCACACCATACTACATTTAATAGTAATGTCTCTGTCCAAACGGCTACACCACAAATCCTTACAATGCTGCTTTGGGGAAGCTAGGAATTACTCCACTTACTTTCCACACAGAAAAGCTGATATCCATTTGAAAACTGGAAAAGAAAAGGATTCAGTTCAAACCAATTAAAATTCTGAATGCCTCAAGTGATGATACTACAAGGAATAAAATACTATCTCATTTGAAAATCTTTTATACAGGACTTTCACAAAAAGTTGATTTAAAATCTGGACTTAAGAGTTCAGGAGTTCTGGGCTTCTAGACCAATGCACAGTCCACATTAAATGCTGTTTAGTAGCACTCTCATAATTAGTGGACTCCTAGCAATTATAGAAAAACCAGCAGCATTCATAAGAATTGTTAAGTCAGCACTAATTTACAATTATGGAACGTCTTCAGTTTCTTTTGTAACTCATATGTATTATAGGAATGTGCTTATTAAATTTGCAAGTGGCATGAAGCTGGAAGGAATTGTGAGTATGTTGGAGGACAGGATTAGAATTCAAAATGATCCTGCCAAATTGGAGAAATTACCTGAAAAAAAAAGGATGTAATTCAGTGAGGATACATTCGAGGTTCTACAGTCAGGCAGGAATAATTAACTGTTTAACTGTATAACTGTAATATGAAGGGCCGCTTATTAGACAGGGATTCTTTAACAATGATTTAGGGTTTATAGCAGCTCAGAAGCCGATGATGTGTTAACACTGTCAGGCTGTTGGGAAGAAAAAGGTAAATATGCTACTGGGATATATAAATAAAAATATCAGTTACAAGATATAGGAAGTCGTCCTTCAGTTTCATTCAGCTGATGCTGAATGAATGCTGGGTAAAGTGGTAGCCCTGTGTCCAAATTTGAACTCTGTGCTCCAAGTAAAATGAACAGTGAGAGGAGGAAGAACGTCCATTCTCAGTAATGAGTAGAGTCTAAAGCGCAGTAAGAAACATTTAGCCTGGATATCAGGAGAAGCTTTCTAACAGCAATAAAGTAAAACACTGCAGTAAGTTGCTGGAATCTGTACAATCTCCCCCATCAGTCGTTAGATGTACATCTAGCAGCAATGACACTGGCACAGGAAGTCGGCTAGATGATTTTCCAGAGGACTTGCCAATTCTATTCTGATGAAATAACAGTTACGTTCCTTTAACATTTTACATAAAAGATGTGCAGGATTCATTTTTTCCTGGGGTAGRGTGAAAAGTGTGCTTGATCACACCACTTGACCAAACTCTTTACTCATGCAAAGAGGGGGAGGACCCACCTGGACCAAATGCCTCTTTAACTATCAGATGCCCAATCCACAAACCACTTAACAACCATCACAACAGCAACATGCTATGGGGAATCTGAGGCAGACATTACTCTCAGAAGGGCTGTAGCTTTCAGTTGTAGATGTTATAATAAAAAATGGTGAGAATGAGTTAGAACTTGATTAAGATGGCACTTCTTTTTACTCGAAGCTAACTAGGGTGATAACGAGAAAATGATGGCCTAGAGCCATCTCATGTGCAAGTACATCAAGCAGAGTAAGTTGTGTTGACAGAAATACCAAAGTGCAGGGGCAAAGAGCGTTTTTACAGACAAATCATGTCTGGCTTTGATTGTGTGTATGATACATCAAAAACATTTTGATGGGAAAGAGCTGGATGGACATCCATGGTGCTCTCAAGCTTATATTCCTTCAAAATTATTTTTGCTTTGCTTTCCAGTCTTTACTGGAAGGACTTAAATTAAGGCGAGATTTTAAAACATCTTCCAGCTATTTTTCTCCCCCTTGATTACTGATAGAGGCTTAAAAATAACTCTACTGGCCCTGAAGAAGTGGGCATGGATGAGTTGATCCTGACATCAATTATCCAGAGTTATAAAACCCTACTAGAAAGACATTTTCAACTCCAAACAAACAAACTATTTTTCCCACTTTAGAATGACTTCTTACTTTTGCATACCTGCCTGTTTGGACCAGAGAGAGAGAAACAGGGAGGGAAGGTGAGAAAGAGAGGCGAAAGAGAAAAGGGGATGGGAGGAAGAGAAGACAAAGAGGGGAGAGAAGAAAGAAGGGACGGAGGGGTGGGGAGAAGAACACTCCTCATCTTTACTTTCAGGAGACTAAGTTTAAAGTTGCAGACCTAAGAGGATCCAATAAGCTTAATTTATATTGGTAAAGATGCTGTCCCCAAATTATATCTCCTCTGAATTCAGTAAGTTTACATCACTGTTAATGATAGAATTTGGCCCCTGAAGTTTTATATACTTATTTGAATTTTCTCCCATCAAAGCACTTGAAACAAAAACCTCTTTCTGTTAGACTTGTGTATCATTTGCCAGTTTAAGGAAGAGAAGACCTCCCCCTGCATTCCTCACAGAATTCCTGGGTTAACTGCTTGATAAAATTATATTTATTGTAGCCTAAGGGCTTCTAGAATTAGGTTCTTAGCAGTAAAACACATACAAGCTTGGGTCGCATGTATGCTGAATGAAGCAAGGCCAGAGAGTCTATGTCTTCTATTGTGCAAAACTGAATGTGTAGTTAAATTAAGAACAATAGGTATTCATAAATCAGCTTGAGTGCCCATGAGAAACAAGTCTTCTAATTAAATAAGTAGAGAATCAGTGTTTCTTGTTCCGGGAATTGTTATCTGGTATTGAGGCAGAATATATTGATAGTTGGTAGAGAGACATTTTTTGTTAGAAGAGTTATTGGGTTTATTTATTAAAAAAAAACCAAAACAAAACAACCCTTCCTTCACATTATTAAAGTTAATTTATAAAACTGATTTTGAGAGAAATCACATGCATGCTTTTTTAAAGAAACTTTTAAGTGCTTTTATAGACAAATCTTTGCAACCAGGATAAAACAAAATTAAAAGTAGTGTCTGCATGGAAACTGCTGTGGTATCATATTTTATTTTGCTTTTAAGCTAGAAAAAAAACCCAAGAAAGACATTAGTGTCCTTCCTCTGAGAAGAAATTCTTGGAAAAATTTCTTCAGGAATTTGAAAAGAATTGGACGATTTCTCATCTTGACAATACTTCAGAATTTCAGTGGAAACTACTCAAATTATTCCCTACTCAGTGAGTAAATGTGGCTTTAGGATGTCTTCTAAATTTTCTGATCCTGATGCTGGTTGCCTACAGCTTTACAACTATAGTGAGTTACACATGTTTTCCCATCATCTCAGCCAGAGGTGAAAGCAAGCAGTGCATTGCAGTTTTCTGACTTAGGTCCCACAAACTCAGCTTTTTATCTACCCATTATGATGTCTTGCACCTCTTCAAGATCAAAGAAAAACCTATGTAAGTTATACTTGTCAATAAAGTCAAGAATGTGTTTATTTCAGATGATATGGGCATTAAACACCACATTTGCTTTAACCTCTTCAAAAAGAAAACAAAAAAATTTAAGGAATCTCAAGTCTGCTATTAAAAACATGGAAATGTTAGCAATTATAGAAATGATTAACTTTATGTATGCTAGATTGACTGGTTGAATCATATTAATAAAAGACTGAAGGAAGTAACTACATGTTTCCTGAACAAATTGCAAGTTTTCAGATCACCAGTCTAGGAATCAGGTTCTGTTCTCACAGTTAATCTGAATTCCCTTTTAAATACATTAATCTCTTGTGTAGACACACTTATTTAGAGTTGAGGTCACTTTAAAATACTGCTTATCTGCATTTTTACTCAGAGTGCCTGCACAAGAGTTAACTCATACACTTTACTTCAAGCTAATTTTCCTTCATGTCCCTCTGTTTACAAGTTCAAAGCAGTGTAATTCCACAAAGCACTAACTCTGACCGTGGCTAGAACTGGATCTTGTGATTGTCCTCCATAGGATTTCCAAGCTAATGAATATTAAGCTGTCGGAGCACCTTGCTAGTCCAATCACAAGCTGGCCACACAAATTGAAATTTATAATGTACCTATATGACACATTCGAAACTTTCTACCTCCATGGAGGATGATTTGAATACATTTTGTCATGGGAGGTGTTTTAAGGTAGAAGGACACCTTTCTGTTAGAAGTGGGTTTAGCGTTAGAAGTGGACCTAACGGATTTTGCATTAACATTTTTCCACCCAAAATGAGCCAGCTTCTAGACATACGTTTAGGTCCTGTGAATTATAGCCCAAAAGATGACACTTTCTTGGTATTTTCCTTGAAAGTCTTCAACAGAAGAAAAAGTTAGTTTTTGAAAGATCTGGATTCAAGCTGGTGTCTCCCAGTGAAGCTTCATTCCCTCCCATTAGACACACTGCATCCCTAGTTTCTGTCCATTACCATCATTCTTCAACTCTGGTTTTAGCAACTAGGAAATGATGTTTCTGGCATTTACCAATTCTGTCATCTAACTCTGTTTAGACTAGAAGTATGACGGGATTTCTAAAGCAGCCAAGCAAAGTGTTTTCTAACGCCACCACAAGTCAATAGGCTAAGATGTTTCTGAATGTCTTAACTAGGACTTCAGATCAAGAGCACTGCAGGAGCTGAGGCAGTGTAGCAGAAGAGGGAATGTTTTTAAGGCATTCCCCTGTTCAAGTCAAAACTCTAGAATAGAAAGTTTGTCTCTATCATCAGATTATTTGTATCATTCTGTGGCAGTTTGTAGAAGATTTAGTCATCTCAGTCATTCATCACCATGCTTTGTGGATTTAGAAATACCTGTACTGTGCCCACAGAACTGTACCTAGTGGTGTCTTATATATCTTTTCCTTAATATGAGGCAGGCTTTTTCCACAGGGTGCCTTTTAAATGACCTATGGAAAACTAACTTACATTCTAAGTGTTTATATARCTTCAAACCCATTGTGGCTCATTGTACGCTTTCTTTCATGCAAAAACAATAATTAAGGAAATGCTCCTGACACTTTTTATTGCTGTTTTTCATGATCTTGGTGACACATCAAAAAGACAGAACCCAGAAGCATGAGGAGACAAAAGCACAGTATGATGAGGTCCAATTCTGTAATATTGAAAAGTTTCTATGAAAGCTGCTTGTCCAGGACATTCTGTCCCCCTCAAGCTCCTAGTAACCCAGGGCAGTAACAGACAATGTTCCAGTGACCCACAGGGGCACTTGTGTCTTTTGAAAGCTAAAGACTTTGACACTCAGCCCTATGAACTACATTATTTTGGGGGCTAATGTAAGGCTGGATTTATTCTCTGCCCATAGCACTTTCTACAGAYTAAACTCATAGCCATGTGTGAGAATGTATAGAACAATTCACATAGTATTTTGCCATCATGTCACAGAGGACACACATTGTCACGGCCATTGTACCCTAGTCCAAACACAGGATGTTGGTCCCCCGCGTGTGCAGCCGCAACTAACAACACTTTACAAGACAGAGGAAAGCAGAGTCTAAAGAAATTGATTTTAAAATGAAAAAAAAAAAAAAAAAAAAACCCAAGCAAGCTTTGCTAAACTGAAACCAATTAAGAAGAAAAGATTAAGACAACATGACTATTTTTTCCCCCCATTGTTAAATGTAAACTCAGATAATAATCAAAAAGCCGTGGAGGATGGGGGAGGGAAGTCGTGGATGATTGCTGCATTCTTTATCACGTCCCCTCTCCATCCTGGGGAGCTGGAACATCAGCGTAGTTCTCATGCCAGCTTCCAAGTAAACAACACGTACTTCCTGGCTGTCTCTAATCTGGGCAGCAATGTGTGTGAAGGGAGAGTGGTGAGTGACCTGTGGTTCAGACCAGGTATCCTGTTTTGACAAGGGTGTTTGTCCTTTAATCGACATATTGCAGAAGTTATTCTCGACATTTCTGTGTCATGTTTTTTGGGAAAGGCCTAATTAAGTCTTTTGGGAAAGATTTAATTTGGATTACTAAGAAGTTTAGAGGGCCAGAGGTAACAATTAAAAATAAGCAAAAAAAAAGAGTTGCAGTGATAAAATTGTTTTTGCACTCAATATTTCAAATTACAGCTAAAGACACTCTTTTTCCTCTAATTAATATTTATGCTACATATTTACTTCATAATATGTGGTTGAAAACCAAGTTTTAAATTTGCTTCCAGAGGTTTTTGAGGAGCTAACTGAACTGTTTTAGCATCTAGCTCACCTTTCCACTGAATAAGTAGAACTGCTCAGAAATTTTTCAGCAAACCACTTTTGCTTTGGAAAATGCCCATTAATCAAAATAACAACAAAAATAGTGTAAGTAATGCTTCCAATGAAACTTTTGCAGGCAACAGCTCACAGATCTAGAATAAAATTCTGAAACAAATTTAAAAAAGAAAAACACCCAGATCATTGTAATTAATTACCTGGTACTTGGATGAGATGTGGTTCAAACCACATCTTGTCTCCTATCTCCCAAATGAATAGTGTATTCTGTGGGCTAAAGAGAAATCTTTCATTTGACTCAGCGAGTCCTTAGTTATACTGAGTTAAAGAGTTCCCACAACAGAGTTTTCAAAATGGATAACTATCGATTGTTTTTTAGGTCACCCATTTGACATTTGGAAGATCTGGGTTGCTATCCTTCTTCTGTCTAATGCAGAGCAAAGACTTGAATGTGCATTTCCCATATCCCGACTAATTGCCACAGCCATCTGCATACTGACTTCTTCTGTAGGAAAAAAAATCCTATGGTCTTATACTATATCAGATCAGAAAGAAACATTTGTTCTATAGTGTTTTTTTTTCCCCAGTCAGCTTTTATAAAATGTTTTATAATATGGATGAGGGAAAGAAAATAATAAAGATTACATCATCTATATAGCTTAAGTAAGTGGTCTAGTCCTTTGCACTCTTAAGACTCACTGTATTTTATCCCCGTATGGTCCTTTTGTACTTTGCACTAATCTAACAGCTGGGCCACAATTTCTTTGGAACCCAGTTCACTGAATAACATGGACATAACCAGTCCTGCTGTGGCTCCCGTCCTAAACCAATAAAAGCAAAGGTAGGTTTCTCACTGTCATCCATGGGAGGGGAACCTGGGCCTGCCCAAAGTGTATCACTCGTTGTTTGTGAACTTCAATTTCCTGGCTTAAATCCAACATAACTACAGATTTTACTCAGGATAAACAGCCGTGGCATCATGTCAGAGAAAGAGGGGACCAAAAGAAGGCAGGTTACTTGTCTCAAAGGCATTGGAAAGACTCAGACCAGCTCTGGGATGAGAGGACACTTAGGAACCTAACAACTCTGACTGATCTACTGTGTCCAGTAGCCACAGTATTTAATCTTTCTCCATCTAGCATTATCCATTTACTACTTTTTCTGACAAAAAGTATTATTCAAAATGTCAGGGCTTTCAGTTAGCTGCAGAACCTCTTAAAAATGTTCAATATTCAGAAAAAGTGAATTCCTCAAAACTAAAATGTCAAAAAAGATAAAAATTTCTAAAATTCTCATGCTTTTTATCTTAAAGGAGAAACAGCTTGTATTCCCTTTTTTCTTTTGAAGAAGAATTGTATCTCTGAATCCTTTAAAATTGCCAAACCTTTCTATTGTAGTCAAGAGAGGGAAAACCAGAGTCATACAGCCTTCTTAACTTCCATATCATTGCACATGGATAACCTTGAGCTGAGTTTGCCCAATTATTTTATCATTCTAGAGTTTTTGCACATAGCTTTCCTTGCATCTGGAATCCCACAAAACCAAAGACCTGTGAACCTTATGGAAATGTTAGGAATTTGCTATTAGGTCCTAAATTTCTAAAGTACCTTTTTTATTTATTTGAAAACCACATTTCTGTGCATGTCTTTTCTATCAGCCCATTTCCTTATCTGAGTAAAGGCAATCTGGAGGCACAATTTCTTCTCACTATTTAATAGCAGACATGAATTTTCATGGAGAAATATGCAGCAAATGTAGGGACTGACAGTGATCTCATATGTTGTCGTGAACTGAGTGAGTCAATGAACAGAAGTCCTCAAACACTATTTTATTTTTCTTTGCTTGCCTTTTTTTTTTTTTTTAAGGCAAAATTCCAGTTCCCTGAGATGTTGCAATGAATAATGATTTCAGGAGTGCTTCTGAGCACAATGCTCAAATAAGGACCACTGGAGGGAACTAGTTAAAAGGATTTACTTTGAAATTATCTGGTATGAACTGAATATATTAGAAATAATGAATCATTACAAGCTGATGCCTTGAAATGCTAAATCTTCATTTTAGTTAAATATACTGGAGCTGCACAGGAATGATCTTGGAGGGTAATGAAAGGCAAAATAATGACAGATTAGCCAGTTCACTAACTTCACTGATTAAAATCTTTCTCCATAATGAGCAAGCCAAATTAAATGGAGATGTGAGGTAAAAATATAAAATGTACTTTTTCGTTGAAATTTTAAGTACTTCAGTAAATTTTGTGGACAGACTTCAGGTCCAATAACCAGCAATGTAACCTGAAGTCTCTCCCTACATTTTACTCAGTATATGATGATGTTCAGTGAAAAAGGCTAAATGTGTTTGACAAGGAAGTCTCACAATACTGAATTTCTCAAACTGTGATTAGAAGTCAAGTTTTGCAGTTAATCCCATAGCTGCAGCAAATCAATATATAGAGAGAAGGATTTTAATCAGGTAGAGCTTTCACGTATTAAGTTTGCAGTGTTCTGGAAACAGCAACTTGCAAACACAGAAAGCAAAAAGTCCAGCCCTGGTGCTGCCCTAAGTATTTCTTTTAATTTCTATTTAACACACACACATGCAACTAATTAGCTGAGTTGGGAAGTACAATTAACATCCCAATTCCCACTACAGAAAGATATGTTTTCCTAGAAAATGCAAAGTAATCCTAGAATTGCTTGAAAAAAATCTGAGATCCCAAACTGTCAACATTCTCTTACAGCTCTTACACTCTGCCTGGCCTGCACGAGCTGCCTGGTAAGATTTGTAAAACTAGTGACCCAAATGCATCGTTTATTATTCTACAGACCCCGAATGGTCATATTTTAATTTACACTGCTGTCATTTTGAATAAATTAACTGGATAGCATCTTGACATTTTTTAAGTCAGGAACAAATCTCCCATTTACCTCACTGAGACTGGGAGTTCTCTCTAAATTCAGTGGAGTTACTCCAGCTCATCTCAATGCTATCGGATCAGTGTCTAGCCTTTTATATCCTGGGGTTACAGCATAAATAAGGCAACAATTAGAGATGCAAAACAAGTTTCAGTATCAATCTTGGAAGCAGAATGTGTCACCCTAGGAAAATAGAAACGCGAATCCCAAATGACTTAAGCAGAGCTGCCAAAGGGGATCTCTAATATTTCGCTAATGGAAAAGTGAATTTTAGATGGTAGGCATAATTAGAAAAAGTACAACAACACTCGAAGCCATGTAACTGATTTATATACAGCATAACTTCAAATATGTTCAACTGTTATTTCCTTTTAAAGGTCTTTGGCAGGAAAGCATTGGTCATTTTTTCCAGGGGTCTCCCAGATAGTAATAGTGGAGATGCTTCTCTAGATACTCTTTCTTTGAAAATTGTTTTGCCACAGCTTTTGTTAAACATGCAAGTCTGAAAAAATGTCATGCATTCCTGTTTTCCTACACCTGTTTTTAGTTGCGGTAACTATCTGGGGTTGTTTTAGGACTCAGAGTCAATAGAGAGCAAATTATATTAAAAAGGGAACTAAAGCAACTCAGTGCCTCTTTGTTAGCAAAACAGACATGTCTGCCTATTTCTGTGAAGTCTAGCCAAAAACAAAACTAGCCTCTGGTTGTTAGAAGGGTACCAGCTTGCTATGAGTTGCAAAAGGATAGCATCTCCAAAATTTTCACTATTTGGTAAAATTTTGTTCCACAGAAAGATTGCCCTAGACTATTAACTAAAGGGCCAGTTTCTGAGCCTAGGACATTTACAGAGAATTTACTACATGTTTTTAGATTATGAGTTGGACTGCATGCATGCACAAAGGAGAAACATTTCCTCCAGTGCCTTGTACAGGACTATACGGGCAGTGTGGCTACGTTTGCCTCCTATACCATTGGAGCATATGGGCAAGAGTGGCAGGAAACCTTACTAGCTGACTGTCACAGCTGAGCTGGTCTGGAGTCTTCATTAGAATTAACTGCTAGTACAGGCCAGCCTGGAACAAATCTTAAGCAAGTAACAGGTAGGAGTGGGTATTTCTGAGGCACAGGGCCTTTCAGAGCCACTTTTTCTCAAAACTGAGCCTAAAGGCTACAATCTGATCTTTTTTTCAATTTGCTTTTGAAGAAATACTGATAGTCACATATGTTCCAAGGAAGCAGGTTTTTTTTCCCCTGAGTTCTGCCAAACAAAAATAAATTAGAGACTAAAACACTGCCTCTAATAAAGTAATAAATATTATAGGTGAATGAACCATGATTTTGAGTAAAATCATTTCCAAATGGGAAATATCCCAAATATGCCAAAAGGCATAAAGATATGTGACTGAAAAACACTGTGAAAGGGAGTAATTAATAGGAATAAGAAGAGATAACATGTCTTTTAACTGTAAACCAAAGTTTTACATTGCCTTTAAGATCTTAATTACATTTCTCAGTAGAAAGTAGCTCAAAGAAGAAAGAGCCTTAATCAACCCAAGAAGATTTCTTCCATAACAGAGCCTGGCAGTCATGTACTACTAAACGTAATTCTGAGAGAAAATAGAGTATGAGCTTTACAGTTAGATTGGTAAGGAACTAAAAAATCCTCAAGTTGCAGATAAAACAAGACAGCTTCTCTACATCCCTCTTTATAATAACAGATACATCTGTCTCATGGTTTTAATACAAAACATATTTAAATTTCTTTCCTCTATATCAGTTTTTTAGCTAGGAAATCAGTGCCTTCCTGTTATGTTCTTCGTATTTTTACTTTTTCCTCTTTTCTGTTACGCACTGGAGTCTTTCTTTTCTCCTGTATAGTCTCCTTTCTGTATATAGCTTGGGGCATCACAGGTTTATTTTTGTGCCCTGTCTGCACTCCCACAGAGCTTGATATGTACTTTTGCCTTCTAGTGGATGGCATGTGAGAAGACCGTTTAAGTGCCCTCTAGTGACTGAAACTCACACAAAATTTATGGCTCGCTACAGCAGTCACCACTATTTGAAGGACCCAGGAATAGCAATAACGTGCATGTGATGCGTTGTGGGCAATGCACTTTCCCTTTTTAACTTGATTTTCCTATTGGCATGACCAACTTGGAATATCTCACACCACCAGACTGACCACAAGCTACAGGGTAGGGATCATCAACCTGATATCTTTACATAAACTGACATCTTTAATGTGTATAATACTGTATTACTAGTTGCCTGGACTATTTGCAGTCTACAAAGAGTAGAAGATAGATGCTAAGTTGATGGGAAACAATGTATGTCTATCAGTCCATTTGGGGACTACAGAAGAGCTGCAAAAAAAAAAAAGTAATAATAATCTATCAATAGTTTCTTGTATTCTTAATGAAGTCATTTCAGCTATGTTTCCTTACTCCCTTCAAGCAAACAATGGCAGAAAAGTAATGTAGTAGTAGCAGTGATGGTAGAGTTTCCATTTGACTACTCAGTCTAGCAAATAGATTGTAAAAATTACACTCTTTGAATCAGTTCAGATTTTGAACACTTGAATCATGTAACCAAGCCACAGGTCAAAAGCTTATTCTCAGGAATGTACTATTTATTTATCAATTTATAGGCTTATTAATCTAGAAGCTTAGCCATTGGCAACAGAAAACCATAAAATACAATTCATGTAAGTTCTCAAGTCAACACATCTTGATAAAATGAACACAAATTTTAAGCAGAAAAACATGAAGAAAAAAAGCACAAGTTTAGCTCTAATTTCAACCATATAAGAAATGATGAAAATCTTCAATGACACATGGAAATACATTTTTCTTTTTAGGTTATAAGGAGCCTTTCCATTCTAACCAGCCACTTAAATAAGGGCAACAAGCAATACCACAGACACATTTTGGATCACTTAAAAGATAGCCTGGTACATGGGTTGTTGCAATAAAAGAAATCTGACCCAGGCATGAGGCCAGCCTTCTTTGATCTACTGAAAGCACAGGTCTTAGGGAAATAACAAAAGATACTCAACCTGCCAGTCCTGCCCAGGCAAATCAATTTTGTCTCTCCTACTTACCAGGTGTTTCCTTCCTTTACACACTATTGTTCAAAATAAAAAGCCATGTGGCACCAAACTGGCAAAGTAAAACAGGCAGCATACTTATTTATGACCGTCTGGCAGTTGTTTTATACCAGGATAAGTTTAATTAAGACTTTCACATGTTTAGACATTAAAGCCAACTCCAATTCTGGGAGGCCTATAGAATGGAGAAAATTTTGAAAATTCATCACAGAGGGGAATTCTGGGATTCTCATGTTGATAAGGTACTTCTCCAGACACTCTTGGAGGGCCTGGTAATATCACAGACTGAACACTCTGCTTTAATCAAAGGATCCCACTCTCTAATTCTTTCCCTAAGTCGTTAGTAGTTGGTGAGTAATTTGTGAAGCAAAATAATTGCCTTTACAAAGTGTTTCACACAACATCTGCTTCCTTTACATACTTCAGTTTTCAGAAGTTATAACAATAAATACCCATCCTTGTGTGGATGTCCTTGAAAAATTCTTTAGTGTATGCTTCAGTAAATCAAGACAGCTCAGCAAAAAAATGCAAGCAGCCACAGCTGCATGCTTAAAATTACACTAGACATAAAAGTTTGAATGTTTGTTGGGAGAAAATGGATCTGTTGAAAGCCAACACACAATGTGAAAACAGATCATGTACAGGTGTGACTGTTCTGTGGCTTACTGCTAGTGCTCTAAAGTTTTGCTACTTCCCTTCCTTTTACTTTAACCCTTTTTACCCTGCAAACCATCGATCATGTAAGATTTTCATCCATATTCTCCTTTTTTGCTCTCTGTCCCTTTTATCTCGTCAGAGTCCCTCTTAAAACTTTACTTGTAATCCTATTTTCTGGGTTTTCTCATTTTCCCTTTTTCATCCTTCCTTCGCACAACATGCAAGACAAAACGTTATGTTGCTGCCCTCTTAAAGCACATTCCTGAAACTATATCAAACTTATATTTAAGACTGTAGAATAAACCTTAAAAATACACAAAAATTCCACTGTCCCTCTCCAAAAAGCCTGCAAGAGTGGGCTTAAATAGGGATGTTTTATTGTTGCTCCAATGGAGCAGGATTTTTTATGGTGGTTTTGTTTTTCAAGTTTGCCTTAGAGAAACTCTCTGAAATGCTTTCCACCCCTCTTGAAGGTCTCTCAGAAACAATCTTTCAGCACTACCAATTTCCCTTAAGCAGCAGGGCAAGTTTGCCTGCCAGCAAGCCAGTTCTTTGTCAGAATGAAGAGTTTCTCATCAGTAAAGGTAACATCTTCAACACTGCATTTCAGTCTCTGCAGTAATAATGTAGCCCTACCATTGACTTGAAAATAATTAGACAGCAGTATCATTAGTATTTTCTTCATTGCCAGCACAGCTCTTCAAAGCAATAATTCATCTCTCTCCAGGAGTATCAAGCTCTTCAATTGAATAATGATGGACTTGAGCAAACACCAGTCTAGCTCTCAGCAGCAAGATTCCTATTCCTGAAACCTGTAATCCAGTTTTCTTATGTAGTAATCCAGTGATTTTAGAACTACAATCAAATCCTCCACAAAAGGGATATAAATGTATGCAATTAATGCAGAGCAGCTGAGATCAAAGCTTCTGGGGACAGCCTTTTCCCCTCAACACACACTTCAACTCAGTCAGCAACTCCCAAACATTCCCCATGTTACTACTACCCTGAAGAAGATAGTTCACTCATCCCAAGCAATTTCAGCCACCAGGTGCTCTTTCAGCAGTGAGGGTAGAGCAGCAACACTGTCTCATTCATATCAGCATGACAGTCCTCAAACTGAGCCCCTCTGACCTAGACTGCTATCTTCTGAACAACCTGTCCAATCCCCTACACACATAAAAGAGTTATGCTGAAGCATATCTTATGTCTCCATTCCAGCACTTTGATTTACACTGCTTCCAAATGAACAGGATTCAGAAGAAAACCAGTTCCAATGTGGGTTTTGGAAATACTTAGCCTTCATTCTGAGCAGTCAAATCTTTTTCCTGTGTACACACTCTTTTTGCACATAGGTACAGGATTCATGTGGTGTACCTTTATTTTAGCAGCACTAAACAAGGTTCTCTCCAGCTTCTTCCAAGCCTTCCAAGCAGCAATACTCTACTCTGACAATTTCAGAATTAGTGCTAAGAAATAAAAGCTTTTTGTTAAAGCCAAGCCTAATCTGATAGAAAAATCATGCAGAAAAGCATCATCTGGAAGGAAACGCTACTGGAGTTTTTGTGGCATGGTCAGATTGCTCAGCTGAGTGGATGTCTTCCTCTGATTATTCATAAATTCCTGACCTAGCAGACAAGGCAGGTAAGGGCCGTGGAGGTAAGGTAAAAGACAAGTCTGAGAAAAATAACACGTATTCTGTGAAAAGGCAGTTTAGGTGAACTGTGAAAATGTGTTTCCTATATTTGTTGGTGCAATGGTCTGAGGTAATTTTCTTTACTGTGAGTTAGCCCAAGTCTACTTTTTGTTTGCAAAGGGTGATTTTCTTCGTGGAATGTTAATCAAAAACTCCAGATAAAGTGGCTAGATATTTTCCAGATATCTTATTTTAAAATCAATCAAGGCCGTGTGTTTATGTATACAAATGTGTTTAGAATATTAACTGTGTAAATCAACAGTTGATTTCCCAAATAAACTAACCGGTAGCAGCAATTAAGATAGCAATTGGTAGGCTGTAAAAACGTACTGAATAGGTAATCTCCATTTTCAAACTAAATAGACTTGTGTTCACCTTATTAGTAAGTAAGTAAATTGTGGTTTCTTCTACTAAAAGGTCTATTCTGGTTTGATTTGAAAACAAAACTCTTGTTCCTCTTTGCCTGTAAGAATATCCTTTGAAGCTAGAAGTGAAAACTTTAGACACAGTCTGCACCATTTCTAATCACAAAAGAGCACTTAACTGAGCTCTAACACATACTCCTCTACATGGAGCTCTGTCTTAGATTTGTCCTGCAGTTGCAGCCCTCCCAGATCATTATTTGCATGACTAAAATCCACTAGGGCCTCTCTATTTCCCTGCTGATGAACAACTCACTTTCACAGTTGACTCAGAGAGGGTCCTTCCCCTTTGCTTCCTCTTGAGACTGCTCTGCTCTCTTTGTTCTGTTCCTGCTCCAGTTCCTCACCATCTTCTGCCTTGGCTGCCTGCCAGGTGTGGCTAGGCAGAACCAGCTGAAACTCGTCAGTTTTAAATATCAGCATCTTGAAAAAAAATGAGTTCTAAATGTTCTGTCTACATTTTCACAAGCTTTTTCTCCATTTCTGAATCCTTGAGGTACTGCCTCAAAGTACATAACGTGCAAAGAAACTTGTTTAGGATGGGATTCATACAGGTCACATCCATTTTGAACACATTTCCTTTTCTCCACCTTGCTTCCTGATGAGTAGAACTGGTCAGGAGATTTTCTAAGAATGCCTCCTCACCAACAAGAATGTTGACTAAAAAAGGTCTGTCCCACTCTAGTGGCTGGCCTCTTGAAAAAAAGGGATTTATTCCTTGTTTTTCCAGCACACTACCAGAATGGTAGTGTCTCTAACAGTGCTGATTCATGAGCAGGAATGTTTTCTGTTGAGACAGCTAATAAGGCTAGTACACTCTGTTCACTCCTTCTTACCCCATGTTCACTCCTTCTTACCCCACTACATGGAGGCTGAAACTCTTGTGCATTCATTTGCCTTAAAATGCTGTGTGGGAAACTTGCACTGGCTCAAGTGCTAATTCACAGGTAGCTTTGCCATCCATGTATTTAGGATTGGCTACTCTGTTAGCCGTTCCCCAAAATGCCCTCATGAACGAAATGCCTAGGTAAGAAATTCAGTGTTGTATGGTATGCAGTAATTTGCTCTTGGACTTCTGAGGTTTACACTGTACACTGGCCCTAGTCTAATCTAAAGGAGTGTGAAGAGTTCTACCCACTAAGAAGGGTTAAAAGAAACCCTAGAGCAGTCCTTTCTTCAGTCTGTCCTTGTTTCTGGCTAAGCATACAAATCTTGAAACATAATTAAAACTTAGAACAGCTTCAAGATGATGCTTAAACACACTAAAAATGGAACAACTGTTTAATTCACATACAGTTCAGAAGTTTAGGACTATGCACACTTGCTGCAAGCCAAACAACAACAAAAAAAGACAAGAGTGTCATAACAACAGAAAAATATGATGAAAATGTGTCCTACCACCACAAGCTAAACATTTTGATACCAGTCATTCCACCCACAACTCAGTAAAACCAATGATAAATAAACACAGAAATGGCAGGTTCACTTTGATTGAAGTCATTTGACAATTCTGAAGTGAGTGAAGTTAAGTTGTGGAAAAAAGGGTGTGGAACTGTAAATTCACAAAATGCAAGTTGCCAGTCATTTTCTTGCAGGAGTGACTAATGAGGATGTAGGTGGGAGAAAAGTCTGGGAATTATTAACAGAAGAAAAGGTAAGACATTGCTAAAAATATTATAAGCTCCAGTTCCAAGTTTATTATTTTGTGGTAAATTATATAGCTCACTTACTATTAAGACTCAATYAAGGGATTCAATCAAGGTACAAAATGCAGACAAACTATAGGATAAGCACAACTGCACAGGACACATAACCAACCTTTCTCATTTACTCAATTACTCAAAGATTACTTTCCCCTTGAGCACTCTGCTGTTTATTCCCGTAAGTACTCTCCTTCTTCCATTAACATCTTATACTAATGGCCAGTTAACTTGTGGTTTTTCTTTTAAGAAATCAGAACTGGAAAATAAGGTTTCTGAAATAAATTTTTATCAGTCTATCGGCAGAACACTTCATACCTCATCAAGAAGAGTCATAGGCTGCCATTCTGTTTGTTTCTAGGACTAAAAGGAGGTTATTTTCCTACTGTATCCCAGTCTTCTATTTCTTAATTATTGTCAAAATAATCCTTGTTCATAACAAGTTCCTGTAACTGCTTCATATTGGCTTCAAAAAAGACACATAGATAATGAGAAATAAATGCCTACCAGCCACTCTTTGATAAGCAAGTGTTTATAGCCACTGCAGTCTGCACAACTGAAACATGACCTTGTGTCTTCAAATTTCCTGTCCAATTTACATCTCAACAGCCCTACACTCTGTCCCTCAATTTCCTTTGCTACTTTTTCAGTGTGCTTGCACTGCACTACACTGTTCTGGCTCTCTGTGCAACTGTTCAGTTTTGCCACAACTGATACTTAATTAGATTACTGGTAAATCTGATATAAAAATTGAGATTATGTCTAAAACTTACATGACAGCTACAGTGCCATGAAACATGTCTAGTCTTCAGGTGGCGGTTTAGCCCARAGAGGAAGTGTTGATAGCCATATTGTTATAGAGAGCAAAAGTGCTGGAGCCTACATCATGAAATAAAGCCTGGCAAGAAGTTTTCCCTCCAACATGCTTACAGTATTAGAGCAGAATATGCTTACAGTATTCCCTCTTAACACTAACAGTATGAGAGAATTGGTTTAGATTAGGCACAATGTAGGGTTTTGATCTATCCTTACCTAAACAAAAATTGGGTTAGGGGGAGTAGAAGCTCTGCCAGTAGCATTTACTCTTACATTCTGTCTCAACTGTATGGATTAAATTTTACTCAGAGAAAACAATATTTTCACAGCACAGACAGTAGAAATTAGACGACGAATTAAGACAACAATGGAAAGAGATTCGTTAGTCTGAAAAATAGKGGTACTCTAGGCAAAATTAGAATATCTGAGAAGCATGAAGAATTAATTCTCCTTTTACAGGTGTATCTGGAACACAGTGGGAAAAYAGAGCAAAGTTGCAGCAAGATGTTAAGTCTAGAAGGCACCAGAGAATAGGAAAAAATAAATAGCCACTATCTTTACCATGAAGACAGCACAGTAGAATATTTAAACTACTCAATTTCAGATGGCTGCCTTATTATTTTTTGGCAAACCAAGGTAAAACAAAGTAACCTGACCAGAAAAAAAAGTAAAATTTCAGTTTAATCATCATGCTCATTTTACACAGAAAAATCACAACTAACCCCCTTCATGAAAGAGTAAGGTGATTGTTTCTCAGAGAAGTTTATTGGTTCTCAGTTGTAGGGTGCACTACAGTCATACCTTTCTGACTCATATTAAGGTGGACCCCGGAAAAGCTTATTAAATGGTTGCACTAACGAATGACTCACATGTTCATCACTGGAAACCTCGATGTTAATCAGGAGGATAAACACAAATGTTCTGTAAAATGCCCTGAAGTTGCAGTTAGTCAGAAGAAGGTGAAAACAAAATCTTGACAGCTTTTCCCTGGAATGGTGTTGAGGTTATCACTGGTGACCCATCCCCAGCTCTTTAAAGCTATGACTGCAGAGAAAGTGCAGTTGCGAGACTGACTTGCTACATGAAATGACAAGTAATCAAGGAGAAGCACTAAGACTGCAGTGTGCTATGATACATTTGCATATACTAATCAGAACAGAGACCAGCAACTTAATAAACCTGTTAGCAACAAGGAATTCCAGGTATTTTTCAGCCAACACATAATTTTTAAAACTGATCACAATCCTAAAAAGTGAACTTGTCCCTGCAAAAAGCAGAGTGCTTTCAGTTCCTATTAAAGGAGCTTCTCATTTTAAAGGCAAACAACCTGATCCCTGGTAGCTTTTGTGGCCTCACCCTATGTCTGTGGAGAATTAGCACTGCTACTAGTTATGGTTTGAGGATAGGACTTTACTGTATATCAAGCATAAGGCAAACGCAGAAAAGATGCTGTCTTCCCAAATTAGTTTGCAACCCAAACTGAAAAGTTTGAAATGGGAGCCAGGCATGATAAACAGCAAGTGTCCAAGAAGACAATGAGATGATAAGCTAGATACTTTCAGAAAGTCACACTTTCAGAAAGTCACACATGAAATTAGTGGACAAAAGGCCCATCTCCTAGTACAGTATATTGCTCTAACTACACATATATTGAGCTATAGTAGATCAAATAAGGGACGTAGTGACCTGTCRGTAAAGAGCTGCAGCACATGACATTCACATGCCAGCCTCTCTAAAGCATAATCCGAACTCCTGCTGGAGTAGTTAGACTCCTGTAAAAAGCCAGCAGTCAGAACAGCAACCCAGTCGTATCAAGATGCAAGAGAAGCTTTCTAGAGAGAGCCAGGAGGAAACACCAAACCCAGAGTCTATCTGAAATCCTGCATCTCTCTGATGCTTAAAGCCTTGAACCAGAGACTGGGCAGTACCTGAGGGCAGTACTCCCTCAGGATTAAAATACTCTCCTGAGAGTAGATGCTTATGAAGTGTTCTTTTGAGCAGGTCAGCAGGGTTCATTTTTGAGGATACAGCTGCCAAAGGAAGTGGTATCAGCTCTCCTATTTCGAGTGATAGCCTAATTTAGTAAATGTATCACACACACAAAACTTTCAGGCTCCTAGAAAAGTGCCTAGCCAGACAAAGTGTGTGTGAGATGGGGAGGTATGCTTCAGCCCTTTGGTGGCTACCATGTCCCCATGCAGAAAGGAATATAGCAAACCCTGGGACAAGAGGGAAGCATAGGRGCCAGACAGGTTGCTGTCCTGCCTCTCAAGACTCTCTGTATGTTTAAGCTGTTACTAGGCAGAAGAATGGAAATTCTGGAGAATCCAGAACTCAGGACTCCCCACATCCAGTTGAGCCCTAGCCCTAGATATACCCCTCCTCACACCCCTCCCTGTGCAGTTCAGTGACTGTTTTGCAGAAGCATTGCTTCTAAAGAAGTGGGAAATGGTGCTACACTGCTGTGTCTGGGGTACAGAGAAGTGAAGATAGGTTCAGAGTAGTGAAGATCAGGTTCCATTTTCTACTCTTCTTGTTCCCCACATCTCACTCATCCCAGGTTTTGCTCTGATCATCAAGCAAAAAAGCCTTTTTCTCTGGCCCAGAGGTTCTAACTAATTACACAGAGTGGGACTAGCAAGTGACACTGATTGCAAAATCATACTGGAGCCCCAGATTCAAGGCCATGCTTGGAAATCAGAGCAGGGATTTGAATCCAAACTGCTCATGTTTCAGGTTGATCTACAAGCATGATCATCTACTCCCTTTCCTTTGGTCCACCATGGACCATAAAAAAAGACATCAAAACCAACAAAGATCCTTACACAGTAAATTACAATGAATTAGCATTTTCTGTTGAACTGTTTCTTAGCTGCTGTGTCCCTAATGCTGATTAATGTTAATGGGACCTTCTGTGAAAGCACTAAGGGGATCAAGGCCACTGCTTCTTTGTGCCTAGATTTGTAGGGTTCCTGTTTTCTGAGATTCTTTTCTGCTGCAGGAAACAGCGTGGCTGTCTCAATAGAAAGATCTGAGTCAGTACTGAATCAGTGCCCAACATGATGTGAGGGGCCAGGATCGCGTGCATGGGTTTTGTTTTGCCTTTTTTTAAAATGATGGTGTCATTTGAAAGTAAGCATAAAATTAAGACCACAACCATTCTAAGGATCAGACACCCCAAGGTGCTTTTCACACAATTACTCATGATGGTTGCATTTCTAAAACCATTTCAAATGGATACAATATCCTGTCCTCTGTATAGCATTCCCTTGACAGCTAAAGAGCTCCATATCCTATTATGGAGGTAGCATRTTTCAATAGTGCATAGGAACAGCAGGAGAGGAAGGGTGACCTACTGTTCCAGTGCTAGTCAGAGGCTTGAAAGATCTGGATTCAAGTTCTGAAATGAGAAGATCAAACTTGCTTGGTGAAGGTGGATCAGTTGCTTAGAGACACATTCAAAGGGGGATTTTCATGTTGAAACATCAGCCTGTTACCCATCGAGCTGTAACCTTTAAAACCGTGATCTTCATCAGGCCCATCTGCTGGGCTTCCTGGAAAGGCTAATTCTCAGAGGACCCTGAGTAGGTAACATTGCACAGAACACTGATTTTGATGCCGCTTGTGGAGGAAAAGTAGAGAGCTTTTTTTCCTTCAGTCAATAGCTACAACAAATGCAGGAAGACAAAGCTCCAAGTCTAAGGCCTTGCTCCAAAACCAGTGTAGGTACTTTATCCAATAGCTGTTTTATGTAAAACACAAACTCTGTCCAAGGCAGCAGCTTACACCCAGCCTTCTCCCTTTCCCTGATAAGTGTCCAAAACAATAAACCAAAGAGTCACGTTCTCCATTACTGAGCCAGTGAATCTTCAATGAATTCCTGTTAAGGAACAAATTTAACAAAACAGAGGGGAGTATGGTCAATAGCTATAGTGAGTACTTGTTTTTGCAAGATCTGGGTTTAGACCCCATCATATGAAGACAAGAATCAACTGCAATCATCTCCTCTGTTTTGGATTAGTGTTTTAGCTACTGAGATTGCCATATGGGAAGAATTACCTCCATACAATTAAAACAGAACAATGGCTACCTCTCTGTTTTGGGCAGAGAGCTTGCAGGAAATCTACTTTAAGAAGAGGGTATTCGGGCTGTAATTCCTAAAGAGGGGGAGAGGGGCTTTTTCGGTAAAGTTGTATGGATGGAAAGGGTGGGATTTAGGATTTAACAGGATAGTGCATTGCATTGTGATATTAAACAGAACAAGGAACTCCCTGCTGACCATTCTGGTTCCTAAAGCTCTTTGGAGACATCCAGTTTTCCTCCTCAGGTATTGTTTAGTGGGCGCAAGCAGAAACCTAAAAAGCAGTTTGTAACTCTCAACCTGCTTTGTGCTGGAGGGTGAGAAACAATGGGCTGTGCCTTGCTCAAGGCTTATGGCAAAACCATGACTGAGTTCACAGTTTGTGAAATGCTCAAAGGTTCTTCCAGGACAAAATATTATCTAAAACACAAGATACTGCTGGACTAATTTTCCCACCGGAAAGAAAGCAAACCACTAGCAAAACTCTGTTGTCAGGGATAGCAGGAAGAGATTCCACGTAACTAGAAAGCCAGTATAATGAGACAGAGTGAGGAATACCACAATAAGCAGCTTTGCACCATGATTTATTACGTTATTTGTACTTTATGTTAAAGCTCTTTCCTGTTTTGCAGCCCATGGTCTAGGGAGCTGAGGGTGTGTATTCATTGCCCTGAGCCGGGCATTGTCTCCACTTCTCAGCAATGCTTTTTAAGTGGGTGCACCACCCTGGTGAATCCACTAGCATAGCAAGACCAGGTGCATAACTGATACCTTAGAAATGGCAGGGAGAGAAACAGAAGGAGTTGCCTCAAATATTGCAGTGGTCAAATACCAGATCTTTTTAATGTGAGGACAACTCATTTGTCAGTCTCTCATCTCTTTGAGATGTGTGTGTCACATCCCTTTCTAAAATAGTTTCTCCTAATGCAAACAGGCTGACCAAACTAGGAACGATTACAAAGGAGGCCCTGGAAATCAGTTTGCATACTATTTTTAGTTTGTGCCCAGAACATATATCATATATCTTTGTATCATTCTACATAAAATGTATCCAAAGCATTTGGATATAGAGATTCTCTAGAAATATAATTTGAACTGCAAGTGGACTGGACAAATTGTGCTACTATCAAAATAGATAATTCCTCCTTCCCCTTCAAATAAATCCCTAGAAGAGGGATATCAAAAATAACAAGTGATATTGCCAAAGTATAAATTACTTTCTGAGTAGCCTGAAAAATTAGTGACAGTGATACATTAAGAAAACATTGGGTTCTATTAAAAAGCTAGAAAATACACTAAACTAGGAATTCAAAGAATGACAGCGATGATTTAAATCCAAATGTGTGAAATTCCTGAGAGATCCCTAAATGATATCCTCAACTCTTAATGAGTTTATACATTAGTGTAAATAATAAAAGTTACTGTAAACTATAAATGTGCACACGCCTGCAACAAATTATTCTGGTAGAAGTGCTACTCTATAAAACAATTTTAATTTTTTAGAAAAGCAGAGAGATTTCAACACTTCAGAGAAACAAGAAAACCCTAAAATGAAATGATCCTGGAATGAAAATTCAAGCAAATTTACTAATGTCAAAAGTGAATGCATCTAGCAAAACACTAAAGAAGCTTAAAACAAACAGACCTAATTTTGACAAAATTCCATTTTCTACCTAGGTTGAATGTACATAGACTACAAATCCCCAGGGCCAATTGAACCTAAGGGGCTCTGTGAATAAATTATGAGATCAGCACTAGGGTAATGCAAATCCAAAGATTCAGACCTACTGAATTAAGTTTTGGACTGATGCGTATTCTTACATGGATGAGCTACAAAGACCTGAATACAGAATTGATAAGGCCCATGTTGACAGGCCTGTAACTACATAGCAGGTGCTATGCTAAAGAATATTCCACAATAAACAGAACAAAAACTGCTGAAAAAGACCTGAGTAAGGCCTTGGCTATCACTCAGAAACTAGATGAAATCTTCAGGGCTTTATGAAGGCTCTCTGGCTCAAGACAATTTCACCCTAATAACAGGAGTTTTTCCTGTTAACACAGAGCAGTATGTGCTTTGCCACGGGATTGATTAAGCTATATTTTTAAAAAGCTTAGTATGGGCATTCTGCATTTGCAAGCATATGTTGAGTTGACACATGTTGTGAAGAAGATGAAAAAAGCATATTAAAAGTTGGAGGGATGTATTTATCTCCTCTCTCCTTTCCAATCCACTGCTTTTCTGCCACTCTATCCACTGTTTGTTTATTGCTGTTTTTTTTTTACTCAGCACTTTTAAATCAGGACATTCATTCATGAATTCAGATATTCAGAAAAGAGGTTTGACACATGACTTGCACATGTCCCTTAGAAAAAGTCTGACATTCTCAGGCCATTTTATTTATTTACTAGGTTTTTTACTCTCACAATCACTTTGTTTTACATAAAGATAGGCAGAGCATTATTTCCCACCCACTCCTGGCTCTGCTTGCCTCTCTTCTTAATTAAGTTGCAGTTCTCTCTTTTAATAAGCACTGAAGTCATTTGTCGAGAAAGCGGTTTTGCCCATTCTGCAAAATGGGAGATGTTGGTTCATCTGTTTCACCTAATTCACAAAGTGATTTTGGCATTGTTAGGTGCTTACAGCTATAATTCACCATTTCTGTAATAACTGTAAGTCAAGGCCCTTATTTTATACATCACAGGGTAGGTAGATAGCACCGCATACATTTGCTGTAGTGTTTGTTGCTTTGAAAGACTCCACAGTCAGATTCCATGGCCCAGAAATGAGAAGGGGCTGGTGGAGAGCTGGCAAGGGAGAAGTACCAAGGAGGTATAACACTCCAGCATATCCTTTCAGGACCCAGAGGACTGCCACACTGTTCACAGCATTGTGACAAAGAGTCACCCAGCCTAGCTCCCCAAAATGTAACAACCCCAAGCCACATACCTTGTGTGGTGCCCCCTTGAGTTCCTGGCTAGAAGATAGCTATATTCCCCTTTAGAGAAAAAGTATCAAGGAAGGCTTATTTCCCAGAGGGGAATCCCCATATTCCTTTTCTCCTCCTATCCCCAAATGAGCTACTGTAATGGACTTGGAGTTTCATTAGCACATGGTGGTATCTGAGATTGTTTCCAAGGGCTTAATTAAGATGCTAAATGAAAGCCAGTGATCACAACAAGTGTGATGTGTATATATGTAATACAGCATGCATTTTAGCCTTTAAAAAATTATAGTTTGCTGCTGGAAAGCATTTAATCCCTGTGAGTTATCAGAAACCTAACATTTACAGAGAGTGGAGAATTTCTTCCCTGAAGCTGGTATTACAGTTCCACTTATCACAGATCACCATGCCATCTGTGAGCAATTACCTTTCACTTCCTGCTTTAAAACATAGTCAACATGCTAAGCTAAGTCAGATCACAGTCTTTTCCTGAGGTTTGGATGCATTAACAAAGGCGTTTACAATAAGATGAAGTTCAGCCCAAGCTTTGTCCTCCAACTTGGCTATGTCAAGAGTTGCTGCCTCAAAATTGTTCATTCTGTACTCTAAATTCTCCCTGCTTTTCTGTCTTCGCTTCAGAGATTCCTTAAATCTCCATCAGAGCAGTAGCAGCTCTTTGGATGGTACTTTTCTCTTTTTATGAACCATAAGAAATGTTGTTCCTCTAGGGGAATGGATGCTGCAAAACTGGAGTGATTTCTGCCCATTTCCAGGACAGACTATTAACTTTTTCATCCTGGTACATTACCAAGTTTGTTTTTACACCAGCACACTATTGAAAATAAATAACCTTGAGGACCTGAGTGAAATCATAGGTTGGAAGAGAAGAAAGAGTATTTTTCCTTTTCTGTAGCAATTCAGCTACATCTTAGAAGAAATTAAAGGTGGCTGTCAGTGTAAGGTCAGTGCTGTCCAGGTGCTTTTGCAGGTAGTATAACAACAAAGGCACCAGACAGCTACTTAAGGAAAGTCCTTTTTGAGTCTTTAACTGTCTGTGACAGTAAAACCAGTCCATCACTTTTCCATATTTTTAAGTGTTCAGAGGACTGCTTCTTTATTAGTACCTACATGAGGACCAGCACATCTGGAAACAACTAAATACATGATATTTATTGGTATTTCTACAGCACCTCCACTAAATGGAGGTACTCAAAAGATTACCAAGCCAGTTTATCAGATCTGAATGTTTTGAATAGCTCAGATAAGCTTTGAAAAGGCACATGTTTCTGGATTCTTAGCAAAAGTTCACCCAAATTTATGTTTTCTGAAATTTCCCCACTCCTGTAATCCCTGTAATCTGTGTTAGACTAATTTATTTTTAATCCTCAACAGTTAGTTACATTAACAGTATTAGCACCGGTAGACACTGTTGCCAACTGGAAGCATTCTCCAAAGATATGTTTGAGTCCTGAATAGGACTAGAAATCCTCCAGAGAGAGCTGATTTATACTGACTGAGCACTGAGTGGTAACTGATGTTCATCCCTGTTTTATTTGCTCTATGGAGAAATTGAAAATTTTAACTTTTGTAGTCTTCAGTCCAGCACCAACCTCATTTAGGAGGGACAAATATATAACATAAAAAACAAGGTGATATTATTATGGCAGTACTATGGCAACCCTTACTGGCAATGCTGTATTTCTAGAATAATCTCAAAAAATCTCCCGAAGGTTTTCAAATAAAATATTAAAAATTTTTTTTTTCCTCCCAGTTGTTCATCTAGATGTAATAGCAATAATATTCTTCATTATTTTTCTAGATCCATGCCATATTTCTACCACTAGTGCCTACTAGAGGTCTAGTCTGAAGTTTAAGGTCAAGAGAACGGTGAACAATTCAGACCTCCCAGACAAACATAGACGCTTTCCTGCACAGTCAAGGGAGAAGCAATTATGATAACTAAATTAAACAGATAGTAGGTGGTCTAGTTATGGGCCCATGAGCCTTGTTTAATTCAAATACATATAAGTCACCACTTCTGCTATTCACAGTAATCATCGAAGAAAAAAATGCTACAATGCTATTCACCATTCAACTGCAAAGGAAGACAAAATCTCTGCCTCAAGACACATAAAAGCTAATTCTTATTGCTTTAATAACACTCTTAATTCACTGAGTACCAACTCCCTTATAAAAATATTATCTCAACTATGATGATGGAGTCTCCTGTTGAGCCAATGTGTGAGGTTTCAGCTTTTTCAGCTTCTCTGGTGAGAAATTAGTGTGACTTTATCCACAAAGTGATGGCTAGAGGTGTCCTAGTATAACTTCTTGTAGTCACTGCACCAGTTGTCCTCTGATTACTTCAGTGCTCCATAGTATCAATCTAATTTTGCTCATAAGATTTGATGGTGCTAGTAGATAATTTTTGCCACTATCAGAACAGAATATAAGCTTGGAGCATGACATGTTAATGGATGGTGAAACTGAAACACACTGAAAGATGCGACTGGCCTAAAGACACGTAGGAGACTGGTATTAAAAAGTAGCAGTAGAGTCCAGTCATGCTGGTATGCATCCTCACAGATTGCCACACCAACAACTCATATAATGATGAAGCATCAAGCATGGGATGATGGTACCATATATTTCTTGCAAACACTCACTCTCTCATATACACACTTTTGACCTGCCATTTTAATTCTACATTAATTGCACCAGCATCTTTTGCCCATGTCTCTACATCAAGCACTCGCACTCTTACTTCTCAGCTTCTATACAGGACGCTTTCGGCTGTTTATGAAAATTATCCTCAGCTCTCCCTATACTTTGTCATTAGGCATTTCTTCTGGTTGTCTTAGGAAAAGGAGATCTCTCATGCAAGATCTGGAAAGTAGTTAAGAACTATCTGGATAAATATTAAGAATGTAAATTGAGAAAACAGCCAACACTCATTCATTTGGTATACCAATTCCATCAAAGAAGGTTAATAAATTTAACACTGACTGCTGAGTTTCTAAGCATGAGTGTTGTTGATCCCAGAAGTTGAGGTGCTTTATTGTACTTCCTAAACAAACTTTTTTGTTTTCCTCCTGGTATTTATAATTCCCATGTAGTCTTATATTCAGACGTTTCATATTCAGCCTTAGGCAACAATCATGCTAGATTCCATAGTGATATTGTCTATGGTTTCTTTGCAGTTCCCCATGTGGTTTCACTGTGTTGGTCTTTGTACGTGGGGTTGCACAACTGCCTTTTAAGCTGTGCATGCCATTTTTCAGTATGCAGCTTTAGTGCTTCCTTACAAACTTAGCTGCTGCATTTTTACTTAAGCTTAAGAGTTTGAAAGAACTACTGCCAAGAATGACTTCAGAAACCATCATGATGCAAAGAGGCAGCTCTGCCTGGCAGCGTCAGCACCCAGTGACTTAGAAAGCTGCATTCACAGAGGGGGGTGGGGGTGAAGAAACCTGAACCCAAGGTGCTCCTTTACAAAAATTGTCACATGGGACATTAAAAATAATAACTCAAAAAAACCCCTAACCTCCCAAACCCATATATTAAGAGATGTGGTAGCAGATACCCTTATTCTTTGTCCTCCTTTGCCTCCCAAAATGTTCCCCAAACCTTCAGTACTAAAAACAAGCACACAAACAAAACCACAGCACAGTTGTGAAATGAGACAGCTCAGAAGTCAGGAAATGAGAACACAGGTAGGGTCTGTGAGCCCTTTCTGCAATCAAAATGCACAGAGCTCACTGTGGGATACGTACTAAAGAGCCCCAGTTTGCAGTAAGTGCAATGGTGTGCTAGGAGCTAGGTATGGCTGTGAAAGCATTTTGCTCAGCAGTGTTGTTTGTATTCTTTACAGGGACTGCCCACCTGTGCTGCCTTATCTGAGCAAAGACCTCATGCAAGTGAAGAAAATCCCGCTGTCTGTCCACAGGGAGTGTGAAAGAGGCTAGGGTGAAAGCTGCCCAAGAGTCAAGCATTCTCTCCAGCAACTAGTAGTGTAACTAGGAGGAGAGAGCTGAGCCAATATATCACAAACTAGTAACATTTAAGAGGTAATTCCACTCCTTGCTCTTAATTGCCCTATGTGCCACTTGACTACAGCTATACTCCTGCCTGCTTTATCTCAGCTCTTTAATCCAGTGCCTTCCGAATTTGAACCTTGGCTTGGTCTGACCCTAGGCCTCTCAGCTCTTGACAAAACCTTCTCTTGGCTTCATAGCTTGCCTGGCCCAGACCTAATCATTGGCCTGCACTCCCCAAATCACAGTCAACAACACAGATACTATATAGGTATATTATACTGGTATACAACATACATATTATCTTCTTCCCAGCAAAGTAGCAGTCTCTTGGCTCTCAAGCCCCACAATGTATCACAAAAGGAGTTGTGGTGCATCACACCACTACGTGTAGATCCTGGGAAAATAAGAAACATTGAAGGGCCTAAACTCCTGAGTTCGTGTCAGGATGTGCACTTTCAGGCATATTCAGGAATCAGACTCATTATTCAAGGTCCGTGTTTGGTGAGGCAAGGCATAAAGTACAGGCTGTCCCAAAAGTTCATCAGATTGGTGTTGGGCCCCCACCTGCATGGAGGAACTCCTGTGAGGGAGAGGCTGCCCAGTATTGTACCGCAGCTGCCCAGCCATGCAGAGGCTGAAGCCAGGCACAAGCTCTGCCTGGGCTTCCTGTGGCCATAGCCCCTCTGTTTACAGTCTGAGCTGTGAATGTCCACACATCCCACCAGCCTGTGCAGCAGAYGATGTGTAGGCCCTTTAGGAAGGCCGTATTGTCTGCATGGGGTTTCTTTTATGAAATTTCATAGAGGGGAAATAGAGTGCCAGGCCTATCACACTGGATCCAATTATACTGTACACACATACAAGCTCAGGATGAATAAAAGGGTATCATAAAACAAAGTTTTCTCTGGAATTCCCTGAAGGCCATCTTAGCCAGCACCTGAGTGAAAAACTACGTTCACAGGACTCACTTCCATGTACTAAGGTACAGACGAGGCCATTGCCCTGGCATGAAGCRCTATTTCCTCGTGTCCCTTTGAGACCTGTGCAGAGCTGATGGCCTCTTATAAGGGATAGTGGCATCAATGCCAAAATGCACATTAAACCTAATCCTACTCAAGAGATCTCAGAACAGTCACATGTTTTGCAGTATCTAGTGAAAAAACAAAGCCTTATATGAACAAACTTTCCCAAGGAAGCTTTGTTCTTTTTCACTTTTTGTCCTGATCACCACTAACACTCTCATTCATTTCCTTCATTGTGAAACAATTTAAAACAAGTTTACACATTTGTTTGCCCACAACAACAAACAAACAATTAAACAAAAAATGTGTGTAATTCATTTTAAAAAGCTGCACAATAAAAACAATGCTTTCAAATAGGCTCATACAGAATATTACTCTACTGGAAACATAATGTCACAGAAACAGCCATTCTAATTTCGCTCTTCCTATACTATGCAGCAATTTTCCACATTTAGTTTTATCACCCATGTCTTATTGTATTGCCAACATCTGTAAAAGAATTCGCTTCACCTGCCAACATAAAAAAACAAAACAAAACACAGACAGACAGAAAGTGTGTTTCTTGGGAGCTCTTTTTATTTATTTTAATTTATTTTTACCCATTCAACCAATAAATTATGGAAATGAGTAAACAACATTTGAAGTTCAACTTGTGACATGGACCAAGAGAGATGCTTTATTATTAGAGTGGAATATGAGGACTAATACGTAAGTAATTTTAAAATCTCATTTCCACTTCTGATTATGTTAGGAGGAGATTTTTGCTGTCTTACTACTTTATGTCTGACTTTATGCTCCTTCTTCAAAGAGCAGAGGAGTTAGCCTCTAACACTGCACTGAATCTTTTTGATTAGCTCTGTGTATACTGACTTGGCCATATAGAGGGCTCCCCTTTTTGTGAACTATGGATGCTGTGCAGATCCTCTTGCTTATAAGACTAGGTATTTGCAATCCAAATCCCCTGATCTTCAGATTTTAAGAGGGGAAGAAAGGTATATGAATTGCATGAAACAGTGCGGGACTAAATTATGGCTGAAGCTTTGTATCTGTAGTTACATCCCACTCTTCTCACTTCATGCAAAGATGCAGTTATATCCTTCATACTGTTATGTGCTGCAGACTCTCCATGGCTTCCCTTATGGAGAGTATGAGACACAGCAGTCTAGTTATTTTGCTTTTTAATCTGTTCAAAGGTACTTTTGGTTTAGTTGCAGTAATTGTCGCTTTGGATGACAACAACTTTGAAGAACTCCTGAGAAAAATTAATAACAATTTACTTAAAGCTCTGATGTTTTGGTAGCAAATTTAAATTTTTTATCAAACAATGATACCAAAAGAACCAAAGGTAAAACTATTTGTAATGTCTTGAAAATGGTCATTAGACACACGCTAATTAGTCTTGCTTTGAAAAGGAGTGGCTGGCTAACAAAAGCAACAGTTCAAAAAGGGGAGGATTTTCTGAGTAGAGAGAAAATACACCAAAGTACAAAACCACTAAAGATAATAAAAGAGCTAATTAGGATCCGGGGTAAACACTGATCAAGGAAATCTCTCAGATGACTGCAGCCAGAGTAGTGTGAGACAGTGAGCAAAGTGAACAAAGAAGTGAACAAAGAAGTGAATTTTTACTATATAAACTGAAAATTTAGAGGGAATATTCTTGACGCACACAAGTTAATGAAGGGAACTTGAAAGCTGAACCACAGGAACATTAGGGAAACTTAGCCGGATTTTTATTAAAAAGCCAATAATCACACTTACTTAATAAAAAGACCATTAAAGGAGTGCTAAATTATCAAAAATCAGTTACCACTTGGCATGCAAAACTACATGCTTCTTCCATTTATGCACAGAAGCCTAGAATTCTTCAAGCTATTCAAAGCAGATACTTTCTTGTCTAATGTTATCAAATATAAGAATATTAACATTAGCCCTCTCACAGAGTTTTTTCAGGTGTTACTAAAACAGGCAAGGTTTTTTCAGACCATGCTCACCACTTATTTCTGTAGTACTTGTAGAGGGGAAAGATGAAGATGACTGTGCATCACAGCAACCAGTTTATCTTCTGAATATAGTTTGTGGTTCATGAGCAAGCGTGGTCAGATAAAGTGAAACCTTCATACATTCAGTGGAAGGAGGCCACACAGGCTCTTTGCAAAGGATATATTTTTGCAGACAAAATCTCATGGATGCTGAGATATGTGGCTGTGTCCAAAAAGGAAAGAGATGTCTTTCCTCTTTGGTGTAAAGAAAAACAGTTACATGGAAACACCTACCAGCTAGGATAAAAAGTCAGAGCTAGCATACAGAGATATACAATCATACTTTATGCAACCCCTTGAACAATAATTAGATTCAAATAATAATATTCAAATCCCATATTTCTTGGCTGGCTTCCTTCATTCCTTCTCCTCTGGGCTTTTTGGAGCACTGGATTAGAAACAACTGACTCACATGGAATTTAAATAGGAGGGCTTTAAAATAAAGTGACATTGTGAGAATGGCAATGCTATGCTAATGGTTTATAATCTAATTGTGTCTCTTCCCCAGACAATGAAAAAAGAGGATTTGATGTCCTCTTTGAATCACAGACACAAATTTCCAATCCATCCAGTAGGACTAAAACATGAAGAACAGAGAAGCCCAGAATCTTTGTTTTATTTTAAAGGGGTCAAAACTGTCATCATACCTGTTACTTATTAAAATGGACAACAAAAAAGCCACTGCTGTGAAGTAAGTCATGTCATTCCATTAAATGGTATAAAAGCAGCTGTACTTATGTATTAAAAAATCATATGGCTATTTTACTTTCTTCCTCGCCTTTCCATTTCAGCCCTACTGTTTAGTGTGGTAAAATAAGGAAGGACAGTTAATATTCTTGGTAACAGGAGACACATCTGGATAGTAATGCATTCCTGGGGAGGAGGGCTTCCTGACTCCATCCTCCCACCACAGAATCTGTGAGGAAGATGGTGCCTACAGACTAGGGTAGTACATTATCTTTTCTCGTGCTGGCTGGCTAAACAGGGAAGAAGAATATTGCAAGTAGGCCAAAACATCCTGATTTGAGAAAATGGCACCATAAAAATCACTAAGCTATTCACTTCCTTGCCAAACTTGCTGTTTAGTATAATTCTGTGCAGCCTGCTAGAAGTGGAGGCAGGAAGTGAGAGAGTTTGGGCTCACTGAAGGGATGCCAGAGATTAATTTTGCCAGCTAGGTTCTTAACAATGAAAGAAATTAGTGTGTCCAACCACAAAAAAAAAAAAACCCCAAACCACTTTTGCAACAGCTCAACTGAAGAGGCTTTCTAAGTCTAAGTTTATAGGAAAAATGACAGCGAACAGTATGTACGCACAAGAATAATACCTAGTTCCTGCCAATTGGTAACCAATAAAAAAATCTCTATCAATATCAGGGGATGAAAGGTTCTCAGAACACTGCCACCCTGTCTCCAACTGTGCCAAATACTAGCATGAGTTTACTTTCCAATTTCCAACTGTGCCAAATACGAGCATAAGTTTATTTTCCAAGCGAGCACATCCCAGACAAGGCATTCTTCCTAGGAAAAATGATATTCTACTTACTTACGTAAAACAACAAGGAAAAATAACAAGTGAGTTCCTGAACCTTGAGTCCCAGGTCATAAAACTCAAAGAAGGAAAATACTTTCTTCAAGACCAGAAGAAACTGTCAGACCTTCTATACTCTTTCTGTAGTGGGAGCTTGTGTGTACAAGGCATGTTTGTACAATATGGGAAAGAAGCAAGAATAAGCAAGGGAAAATGGTGACTCAAGGGAAACCATTGTAGAAAAATAGTCTGCCTTCCTCATAGCCTGAGTTCAACAAGGGACCTTGTGCTTTACGAGATCCTTGACAGGGAGCTGCAGCAGCACTGTATCCCCCGAAAAAGAACCATACATACCTGAGCATTCAGAAGTGTATTCTGCATGCTTTTCTGCATACTAATTCATTACAGTTTACAGTTCAGGACTGAAGAAACTTCAGTATCTCATCCCAGCACATTTCACTGCAGTATGTAAACACAAGTGATGTGTTTTAATTGGCAGTCACCAGGTGACCTGTGCTATGACAGTACAGGATGCAGCTGGACGTGTCATGAATACAGAGCAACAAATCCAACACACATGCCATTGTGCAGAGACCGCGTGCCCAAACCGAGAAATTTAAAATAGACCGTGGATGTTTTGAAACCAGGCAGAACAAAATCTGGTCTCCACTCACGCAAGCAAACTGAGTTAGTGGAGAATGAATAGAGTATGCTTTTGCCCTCCACTCCCRTCCCAGGCAGCCAGCCACAGGGATTCCAACTTGAGATCCCTTGGAGGCCAGGAAGGGGTTCCAACGTGGAAGTTAGCTTTGGAGGTCTGTCATGCCCCGAATTCTGTCTCCAACACCGTGAATTAGCAGTAGCAAATACACAGCAGCGAACTATTGCTGCAGAAGAGGGAGAACATTTTATTTTCCATGATCTTTTTATCAAATCTGCACTGCATCAGCAGAATGAATCCACTGGTTTTATTATTCCACCACTCCTACCCCTCCAAGCAGTAAAGAACTGCAAGCACATGAAAATGCTTCTGAGTGTTTTTTTTCTCTTTAACCATATCCACCTCCTGTAATTAATATCAACTTGCCATGATCATTTTCCTGCAAGTACAGTATTTTCAACACTAAAATAAAAATTAACACTTAACTCAGTAAAGCACAGACCACACTGTATAGGTCTAAATCCACCACGCAGAAATGGAATTATGAATCTGTGTTCAAAAACATAGTCCTGCTACTGAAAAGCATTCATGCTTTCATTTTATTTACTGAATTTACAGTTGTTTTTTAAATACAAAAGCTTTCTTCCTATTTTTTTTGGTAGTGGTTTTACTAGCAATTCTCAAGAGGGCAGGAAAACTAACTGGAAAAAAAAAAAGAAATCTGTTTTTCTTTGAATTAGAGATAGTAAAATATCAACAGTTCTTCATACAAAATACTAATTTTTTATTCCTACTGATATTTTTGTTTTTTACTTTTTAAACACAAACATGAAGAAAATAAAGGCAATTATTTTCCTGATGAGCTATAACTTACAAATTTTTATTATCAAAAAAACAGAACATGTCAGATGGAATAACAATTTTTACTGAAGAAGCTAGTTTCCATTAAATTTTCTTTTTTTTTCTTTTAGATCTAAGTTTATGAACTTTTCCAAAATCGATTGGACAAGGCTGTGGACAACATGAATTTAGCCCTGCTTTGACGAAGAAGTTGGACTAGGTGATCTTCAGGGGTTCCTTTACAACCTAAATGTTACTATTTATATTTTATTATTTATAAATTTTACTAAACAGTACAGCCATTTTTGTTTGGTTCTCTACCCAAACTAATTGGTTAAAAAAATCTAATCAGGCCAGGTTTAGAACTAGGCTGAAACAACTACACTTGCTGCCAGTGCCAGAACAACTGTAACGACCTCCACATGATGTATCTCATGCTGTAGTCATGTCCTTGTTTTCTTTTCTGCACCAACTTTATGTTTTAAATTAACACCTGTTTAATTCAAATTCCTGGTAAATCCTCAAAGAAAAGCTTTAATTGTGAAATATTCATTATCCATATCTTTCCAACTAAGGACTGAAAAAGGATCAATGCAAATCTTTTGGTTCCTTCAGGAAATTATGATGATTAACTACATTAACAGCAATAGCTAATACCAATTACATCTATAAGGTTAGTATCACTTTCAACATTCTGTATTGATTTATTTTGGACTGTGACTTTTCTTCCTGATTTTAAAGTACCTAAGCTATATGAAATACTAGCATCCTAAAACTAGGAACACAGATATAACCCAAAGCTAATTAAAGCATTACATTTTGGACTTACAGATCTGACAACTTGCGTATGCTTATACTTTTACTGGCATACAATGGCTATATGCCAGCATAGCTTTTTTCTTGTGCTTTTTTTCATAAACACAGCTGTTTGCAATGATTCAGTTCCCATAATTTCCCAATTGACCCATAATGAAGGAGAGCAGCCAGCTTTAAAGCACCAGTTGTTAATAGCTTTTCTTAATCCAGGTCTGTGAGGCTACATTTGCTGTAAGTGTATTTTGTGAAGGTAAAACTGGAAATGCACTTGTGCATGTACACACACATGTATATCTGTGCACACATAAGCAAGTACAGATATTTTCTAAAGAGAAAAGTAAATACATAATGCTCCTAGAAACATCTGGCAAATACATGAGAATTACCAAAGGAACAGCATTGAAGAATGAGGTCCTGCCTTGGTCACAGAACACAGGAGTTCAGGCAATGGTATGACAAGCGTGTCATTATGTTATGCTGTTCACACCATAATCTGAAGATAACTTAGATGCCAGGGAATTAAAAGCTTTTTGCAAGCTTTTTTTTTTTTAGTAATTAGGTGGCACAAAAAGTTTTCAACTTACTTCTCAGTGAGGACAACCTGGCAAGTTGAGGTGTCACCAGCACAGATAGCAGTAGAATCGTGATGTTATTGTTTGGAAGAAAACTTGCCTGGATAGTTAGTACCTATTTGGCAGATCCTTTCTGCAAGCATAACTGCACTGCCTGAGATCATGAGGACACTCCTGGGAACTGAAAATCTAGGTGGCAGGAAAGCAAATACCCAGGATATGTCTCAGTTTTACTGCTCTCAATTGGTTTAATGCAGACCATTGATATGTGCGGAATAGCGTTTGGCTGCAGATAATTATTCTCACAGGTTTTTCTACCTTGCGAAATGAAGATGCAGACACATTTGCTATATTTAACAGATAAAGCCAAAGGTGGAGACTCCTGAATAGATTAAGCAACAGTAATAATACAACATTTGTTGACAAACATTAATATTTTCCTGTGATTAGAGAAAACTTTTCTAAGATCATTTATAGAGAAATACCATGCAATATATGCTATAGGTTTAAATAGATGCTTAAGACTATGAAACAAATACATGGATACTACATTCTGTTCAAAGTGTTTTAAAATGTACATCAGTTTTAAAACTCATGTATGTGGTAGGGTCTTAATTAAAGCTAGAACATAGACAAATTAGTTATCCAATTTTTGACTAATATTTTGCCTATGGTTTTCTTTTGATGATATCTGACTAATCATATTTCCTAAAGAACAACACAGCAGCTCATTTAAGAAACTCTATGAATCACATCCAGCTAGTTATAAATGATGCTTATTTGAAGCAGCCAGAATTCCTCTGAGATTCTCTTTTCTGGAAAAGTTTGGATGCCTGTCAATCACTTGCCTTGGTGTGTAATGATGCAAAGACCAGACCAGTGAAAAAGATACCAAGAAAAATTATATGCCATAAAAATCTAACAGACTTGATCCATACTGCAGGTCCAGGTTGCAGTTTGTAATGAATCTGTGTTATAGATATTTGATAATGTACTTTATACATTCTACTCGGGTAACTTAGAGGTGGAAGCAATGGCCACCAGCTTTGAAGTGAGCATCCAAAGAGGTCTTATGTAAGTCTAGGTAAGAAGAGTTGATAATAGCAAGAGTTAAGTACACTATATACTATAAGTAATATAATATTAAGTGCCTCAAGAATGGAGATTTATTGGTAGCATTAGAGGTGTTATAAACAGGAGTAACACTGTGGAGATCTGAATTATATTGGGCTAATACCCATTTTTAATATATAACACACAGCATATTTTTAGTTTAGTTTGGTGAGAATCTGGCAATGTCTTTTCTGAAGGAGGGTGATACACTTCGAGTGGGAAGCAGTACTGTATAATGAAAAGGATTTATTGACAAAACCAGCTTTGTTTCTATCTGTATTAATTGGGATGTAATACTGAAATATGGTGCTGTAATGAAAACCTATCATCAGTCACCATTCTTATGACATGACAAGCCTTGAAGGTGGTGAAAACATCCAAGCTACATTACACATAGAAACACTTATGGTAGGTTGTTGGAATTCAGCTCTGTTCAGAGGGTCTCAAGTAAGTGAAGATGGGAAAGATGCTTTATTTTGTATCCCTTTCGTAGATGGACTGGAACAGAAAGAAAGAGGTAAGAGGCACAGGAAGGTCCCTTCTTGCAAAATCCTCTGACAAAATTCAGTGGTGAGAAATTACTTTATTAATGTCACATATTTTAAGTCAAAGGTAATTTAGGCAATGGCCCATTAACAGGCGACCTGAGTTATAGCTCAGAAAAAAAACAGAATTTATGTAAAAAGAAAGTACATTCTAGTGTTTCTGTTTTACCGCTATAATCCACATGAGCTATGCAAAATTCCCTCTACAACCTCAACTATTTTCCAGAGGGCCAAGAAGGTGAAAAGTAGCCTAGAGCTAAAAAGCAGTTTTTAACAGGCAATAATATCTCATTATCTCAGTGTTGCAATAATACACAGTTTCATGGGAAATAACATTTTTTCATGTGAAAAYGCACCCATACACATTACAGTCTTCATTCAAGGAGCTATCTGGGGAGATGCAGATGGCAGGGGTCGCAGCCATAAAATAGTTACACAACCCCCCTCTAATTTTTCTCCTTAAATATTTGATTTCATTTGTTTTATTTGCTTTCTGATATTTTAATGTGGACCAATAGGAAGAGTGGAGATGAAAAGGATAAAAAATAGGTAGTTTGAAAATGATAAGTGGAACTTATCCTTTACCTTGAAGGGGAAATCTTAARAGGGGGCACATCATAGCTAAAGAAAGCCATCCAAATCCATAAGAAKCAATTAGCTGTGACTATATGCTTGGTTTGGTTATTAGCTGCTATAGTTGTGTTGTTATACATGCTTTTCACAGCATGGCTTACTTTATTAAAAAAGAGATATGAGAAGGCAGTCTGAGTTTGATGACTTTGGAAGTACAAGGATGAGGCCTAAATTTCAGAAGGACCATCTTTCTATCAGGAGAGAAGGAATAATAAGGAATACTTCCAAACTTGTGGAAGAACATAGAAGACTGGCACAACCCAAGAGAACCTTCTACACTGTGCATTTCAGTCCTGCAAGACTCCATTTAAGTTCCCTTTCTGAATGCATGAATTAGTGAATGCATGAATGATAACTTTTTTCAGTTCTCAGTAGACAGCCACACAAGGACAAAAATAGTAGAATTTGACTTAGAGAATAATGTTTTATATAAGCAATATGGTGAGCACTTAAAGAAAGTGAGTCTTTTTCATGGTGATTTGATCTCCTGGCTCATACACCATGCCTTGAGAAGGTGCAGCTTGCTCCTGTCAGTATGCGAGTTTGTCAGTCCTGCTTTCATGACCATTTCCATAGCTGGCACTTACCAGCTCTCTGGAAGAGCTTTGGCAGCTCTAGCTATGTTGGCACATCTATATTCTCAGAGACTCCTATTGGACACAAGACACTTCCTGATGCTTCCTGTCTCCTCTGTAGCCATAGGTGCATCCATGAGTTTTTCTGCCATTAGAAATACATGATTTTTTCCCCACTCCTGGCTGAAGATGCAATGACAGAATAACCTTACTTTACTCCAGCCCTTCTGAAAAGTGTTTAAGTCTCCTCCACAAACTAGTGAAATTGGTGGCTGAGGACAAAACGAGCAGGAACAGGCCTCTACCTTCTCTTGACCCTTTAGAGGGCTTCATCTTGTTATGAGTATTCAATAGACTTTTATACACTACCAGTGTTAATAGAGTAACTGCCTTAAACATTTCTCCCAGTAACACTGAGAGATGGGTGTAAAGACCAAATCTGAAAAATTGGAGAAAGCTGAATCACATGAAAATGTTTATGAACTGGCTTCACATGCAGTATCCAGAATCCATGTTATCGTAATACTGATCTGAAGCCTTAATCTTTTCCCATTAGATTTTGGTGAGAACTTTTATCAAGCTGGGTGCTACAATAATGGGATGTTGGACAAGGAGAAGGGATATGAAGCATTCTTTTGGGGGGTTTATTATTGCAGTGAAGATAAGGAGTAACAGAATTTCAATAGGGCTGAAGAAGTACTATATAGCGTGTCAGTTGCTGTGATTTGTGAGACAAACCCACATATTAAAAGCTACAGCTCTACCAAACAAGTACTTTTCTAGGTCTAGTAATAATTCAAACCATATAACCAAATGTTCCAATCCATTCTGATCTAGTTCTGTCAGACATTCTAAGCCACACTGTAAAAAATCCAAGGACCCTGAAGGTAATCACGTTGCAAGCTTTATTTGTTTTGTTATAAAGTCAGGCTTTTGGAAAGCTTTCAAGACAATACTTATTCTTGAACAAATGCCATTATAAACTTCACAAACATATAGGATACGCAGACCAATTTCTGAGGAGAAAACGAGAAAGCATTCAGCTGAATAAACCATGGTGCCCCACTCCCCCACTCCTATCCCTTGCTCCACACAAAAGCTGGAAAACAAACTTCTTCTGGATAAAGTGAATGCTTACTGATTGTCTTTTTTTAAAATTTGCCACCTTGACAAAACCTGCCCGTTTGCTCTATCCCAATGTGAAACCAAGATTGTTTTTCTGGAACACTTTCAAATTGCATTTACTGCCAGGGTAACTGAATGTTTTATCTATTAGGCTCGAAGCCCCCGGCCATGACATTATTCAAATACTGCTGATACAACGGTCTCCAAATACAGCTGCTTCTGCTAACACATACCAGGAAGAATTTTATTGTGACAGCTTATGAAAAAATTTACATAATCAAGGAAATGTGGTAACACTTTATTTTAAGCATCCAGGAACCAGTACTTCATCACAGGACAACACCTACAGGAAGTGCATATGACATCCACATGAGTACTAAATGAATCCATTATGATTAGTAGTATTAAAATGAATACCAGATGCATTAACAAGGGACTGCATAAAACAAAATGCTGCACAAATGTTTGCATCCCAATCCCAGCTTTCAAATAACATCAGCATATTACCCTAAAATCATTACTTTGTTATTCTAGTTCCTTTCCTAGGGAGCTCTAATGATATTTCTTGCCCTACAGTGAATTCATATTGCATCTGGCACAGGAAATTTGGCATTTCAATTTACATAACTGTTTTCAATTGCACAAATTTGCTGTTCCCTAATTCTCAGTGTACTTTGGACAACAGTTTTCAATGTTTGACTGAGAAAGAGCAAAATTCTGAGCCAAGCAACTTTTTCCCCCCCTCTCTTCTCTTCTGTTGGTAAGTTCTCATGCTTTTTCAGATGGAGGTAAAAGGAGGTTAAATGTAAGATTTCAAAGAACAGAAGTTGTCCATCATTTTGCCTCATTTAATTCAGATAGCTGGGACTGATAGACAGAGGCTGGATCATGTATTACAAGTGAGAACTGCAATCTGGGTGAAAATCCAGACACCAAAAACTATGACATTTCCCAGGAAATAACATTCTCATTTATGTCAGAGCAAAAGAGAAAAAGACAAATGACAGTACTTCTRTGAGACCAAACAAAATCAGTGCAACTTTATTATTAACTGAGTTTCAGCTGCAGCTATGGAAAGCAGATATACTTCTCTAAGATATGTACCTCTCCAGATCCTACACTGCTGGATGTTGAAGAGTAAACTATGAGCAAACAGTGATAGGCACTACACAGTCAGTGTGAAATATCAGTGTGGAATTTAGAATAAAGACAACATAGAACAAAAGGCACAGACTGGAGAGGAGGGAACCTGACACATGTAGAAATAAATCAAAACAAGTTCCAAGAGGCAGTAGGCCTAGCTTAATCTAGTAGTAAGGAAAGTCTAGAATAACTTGTAAATCTAGGGAAATGTCTATGTCATTATAGTCTGATCCAGGGTTTCAACTCACACACTGAATCTGTTCACATTTTTTGAGGGAGAAACTAAAAGCTGATATGCAGAAATTACAGAAAAATGCTGGTACAGAGGGACTGGCCAGAAGGAGAGGCAGGCAAAGCCTGGTGAATTTTGCTGCCGGTGTGTGCCATTGGGAGCAGCAGTCATAAAATTATTTCTTTCCTTGCCTTTCACATCCTGTGGTTCACAGATATGTTGCTCAAATTTCCCACATAGGCATGGAACATATCACAGCAGCCTGTCATTACCTGCACATGGCAAGACATCTAGTTTGTTGTAGCAGCCCATTCTCATGGCATCTGAGATGTGAAAAGGGCAGCTGGGCTTCTGAACAGGGCACGTCCTGGATAAAGCAGGCCAGCACCATCTTCATCCAAAACAAAAAAATCTGCTTATGAGGAAGAACCTCTCTGTTAGAGGTTCCTAATGAGATATGTGCATCTTCTTGCTGAGGCAACAATGTCATATTGATAAGCAGCGGAGCTCAAGGGAATAAGGTTTCCAGAACTATGCTGTATTGATGCTGAGCCGTGTCCAGTGCCTCCTGGCCTTTTTGAAGATAGCAAGGGCAGTTGCAGCGTGGGCAGGGGGCAAAGAGACAACAGCAATGTCTAAATGGAGGAGGGCTGAGCTCAGTGATAGTAAAACACACTGCCAAATTTCTCAAGTACATCTCAGCTACAGAAAAGACAGGAACCACTGGTCTATGTGAAACCCTTCTGTTACGCTAAAGCTTTCTTGGCAGCCTGGCCTTTCCCTTTTTTTTCCTGTTTCCATTAACTGCTGCCACCGTTTCACCCACTACAGCTGTTCAGCCACCTCCTGCTGCCCACACACCAGTGTATCCTACTCCCTTCCTATTCCTGGTCTTCATTGCTACTTCCCATTGCCCAGAAGGAAAACACACCAATCTTGGGGTTGGCATGTTGGGGAGAAGATTAAAAAGGGCAGATATGACCCTTTGACCATACAATCTCTGTAACAGGTTCAGAAAGCAAGCCACAGAAACACAAACTACAACTATACGTAGCATAATGATGGCTCCCACAGACTTTTCTGCTTGATTTTCCCTGCTTGTTTACAAATCCACTTCACAGAATAAATGACCAATGGCATCTAGAAGGTCAAACAAAGTAAACAGTTTTAAGAGACCTTGAGATAGTAATTTTGAAAAGAAAATATATTGTTTTATATAAGCACCCTCCAAAAGGGAAGTATGGTATAAATATATATAGATTTTTCAGTTTCCTAATAATCAGATATAGAGAGAGGGCTATGGAATATATATGTATAGATAGATGTGTGTATGTGTGTGTATATTGCTGTGGACTTACTGTACTCTCTTAAAATAAGTACAAGTTCCAGTTTACATCAGAGAGGTTCTTCAATTATGAGGCAAGAGTAAAAATTCCATCATTAAAGCAAAATACCACAGAGGATGAAGGAATTGAAGCTATATTAGTTGCTTCATCCCTGTAGTTAAAAACAAGAAAAATATATCCAAACCTCAGAGTCTGTGTTGAGTCTACTAAGGTCACTGCCAATAAGAGTTAAAACTTCAGTTTCTATGTTTGTCTTCTTTGGATACATTTCAGACTACTTTTACAATATGTGCCCTGACAGGGAGGTCTAAAAGAGAGCTGCCAAAGTCTTCTCCCCTCATACACACAAAAGTACTAATAATCAACTCTCCCTTAACTCTCCCACTTTTTTGACATTATTGATGCACGAATAAATTAACTAAGCCATTTTTTTAAGGAAAAGAATAGAACAAATATAACTATTTGTAGAAAACCCGGAGAAGTTTACAAATGTTATGTTTTCAGAACTACTAACAAAAAATTAAAACTAATACTTAAAATGGTCACAACGGTTTAAGGTGTGGTTCAATGACTGAAATTCAGTTCAGAAGCCTTCCATGACTCCAGTGAAGTCAAGAGGGTTTGGATGAATTTGACACAGTATATTTATAAAACATATTAAGCATATGGATAATCATATTATTACCTACAGCTTAAAAGATTTCCTACAATTTTAGCTTAAAGAAGCTTTGATCTTGTAAAACTGGAAAAATGCAATTTATAATATTTCATTAGTTTACTGATGCCCTAACTTTTTTGGATTATGCGATTTCATTTCACTTCATATTCAGTAAACACAATTCTATACTTGATCGAATCCTGATTCAAAATAAGAATAGGGAGAATCTACTTTGAAATACTCAGAATCGAAAAAATTACCATTTCAAAGAGAGCCTGATGAAATAACCTATGTTTATACCAATATTTTGGGGGAGTGAGGGAGAAGGTTAAACATTTCATTATTTTAAACACTAAAAAGCCTGTATATTTGAATTACTTACATAATGTGGTCATAAAAGGCCAGTCTACTTTTAGATGTGAATTTAAATAGTTTACATCAACTTCAATGTAAGCTGTGTGCAGGCACTCTCAGGCAGAAATACAAGGTGAAATGGTCCATTTTCTTTTTTATGACTTGCAAAGAGCAGGTACAAATCATGAAAAAAAGCATTTGGGTCTTTACATGGGTCTCACTTTCTGAGATCTAAAAGCTAAATGTCAAGAAGAGTATTTCACAAATCTCTGCTGCATTGCCTGTTGCTTTCTCTGTAGTAAACAGCTGCTAATAGTTAATCCATTTTGGTGTTTTCATGCTGTCTTTTCTGCAGCTGTCATAAGGGTTTTCAGGATGCTTAAGTAAATTGTGGGTTTTAGGAGGAAAAACAGTATGATTTGAAGGGCGCTACATGAGTACCAAGCCAGTCAGAGAGCATTTTCTAGTCCAGAGTCTAAACCAGACACTGAAAAGTACTCTTGGTTTCTGGTTTTGTAATACTGAACAATTCTGGCTTGACTTCTTCCAAATGGAAACAACATCAGTCATTTAATCCTGCCTTTGGAAGGTTTCTATACTGCCTAGCAAAACCATTGCATTTGTATACCTCTGTGGAGCCTCATAAAAAGAACAGTTAAAGAAACAGAAAGAAATTCCACATTGCTCTCTAAGGTTATTGATTTTATCCCTCATTTATTGTTCTAGGATTCTAGCTATTATTACTTTCTCACTTCTTATATAAACAGTCTTCCCTACTTCCCACCTGCACTGGTTATTATAACAAAGTGCTAGCTGACTTTTGGAGATTTCTGAAATTGACCTTACATAGATGTCAAGACATTATTCTTAAAAACCTTTTCAGCAGGTGTCTTCCATAGCTCTTGGTGACATCATATCAAAGGTGAAGTTTTGACTAACCTTACCCAGAACAAACTGAAGTGCCTTACTGAAAGACAAAAACTGGAGAAGACGAGAGACCTCTAGTTATAATCTACATTCATCTCAAACTGAGCATTTCTTTCAGGGAAAGCTAAAGGACAAGGTGTCATTCTAAACAGGAACAAAACAACTAACCAGCTGGGGCATTGATTGTTCTGGTTACTGTCTGCCATGCCAATGCTGCCATTTTAGGAGATATGAAAGACGGATGGGGAGATTGAAGAGAGATATAGACAGGCTCATGAGGAAAAAGAATGGAGCCAAGATTCAGAAGCTTGTGAGACTATAAACTGTACAGATTCAGAGACAACTAAATTATGCTAAGCAAAGTGCCTGGTCAAGGGACCAACTCAACATGTCCAGGCAATTTCCCCTCTTGGATACAAGACTGACAGTCAAAAAAGCCCAATCCAAGCCATATTCAAGACAGCCCAAAGTTTGAGAGAGCTCCTTGTAGAAAAGAAAGCTCTTCCAAGGAAGACTTAGTGTAAGAGACAGTTTCAGCCTTGTTTCCTTAAAGCTCTGTTCAGTTTGTGTGCTTGCTTATTCCTCCAGAACTTCTCTTTCTCCTATGAGATCAATGACAATCTGCAGACTGCTCTGATCTGTGATAGTTGACATTGACTCAGATAAAGTCAAGCCAAACAGGCAGGTCTCACAGTCATGCCAGACTATGAGCATGTCCCAGTGAAGGGTTCACATGAAGGGTTCAGACAATGGAATCAGCTTCATTGCCCACTTCATTCATGTTTAATCAGCTGCAGCTGATGGACTCAGACATTTCTGTAGATAGGCAGCAAGTACAGAAGACAAATATAAATGTGACCAAGGAAGGATATGGTCATCAAATCCACGGTTTGATCTGGAGCCAACAGTGGCAACGGAGCCAATGACTTCAGTGGCAGTCTACAAAATTCAGTATACTTTATATTAGCAAATGTCATTAGCTTTTTTATTAAGCTGGCTAAATTACTTGCTAGACTTTACTCTTGCTGCAATAGTTCTTCCTGACACACTATCAGTGGCTCAGCACAAGACTAAAACTTGAAGCAGTAAAAAGAACAATGCAAAACTCAAGTTCCAGCAACTGTTTTGCAAAAGGAAGGTGGAAATCTTGAGAACATTCTATCTCCCATAATCCCTCCCAATTCCAGTAGAGAATAAACCTCTTTCCCACACAAGTTTATATTTACATGCCAAAATGAATCGAAAGAAAAATCTTATGTCATCTCTTGAGCTGTGACATGAATTGGTAGAACAGTCAGTAAATGTAAGAACGAACAAAACGATTAGCAGCAGAAGGATGCTGACATCCTAGCGGAACACAGCCTCATGGTCAGTAACGGTAAAATTCTAGTGCTAAAAGGGTCAGGACTATAACGATGCATCTATCAGTAGTGAATTACTATCTAGGTAGCTATTTACACAATCAGCAAGACAACGTCTTGCTTTTCCACTCTACACCATCTTCAGCTTCCACTTCCCCCAAAATTTCAAGTGAATGGAAAAGGAGATATAATGGCTCACACAGGGCAACAGCCGATAGTCATCAGTTACTCACCAGACCTAGTGATTTTGGCTCATTACTTTAGATACCATCTTGATTATAGAGAGCGCTTGATTTCTCAACCTGCACTGATTAAAACTAGTTCCAGAGGCTCATATTGGACAAAAAATGACAAAAAAATCTGTGTGGCATAGTCAAAATGCCCAGATAACTTTGTAATTACCTACTGATTGATTTTATTCTGGGCAAGAAGAAGCAGTGATCCACTATGGAGAAATCACTTAAGATGCGCCTATGCGTCTTATCACAAGTAAGCTCTACATTTTAGAGGATTATCTGTAGTTTATCCAACAGTAAACCACAACTGCCTCCTCACTTGCACCTGGATATTTACTTATTTATGTTAATCCTGAGATGTTCCAATTTACTAGGAATAGATAGGCATTGCTTCAGTTATTTTCAGTTATTTACATTTTCTAATTCTTTTTTAAATGTTAAAAAGCTTCTCAGCCATTTTCTAATACTTTTTACCATAAGCAGTCATGCTCAAATACTAAATATCCTTTTGAGATTTTTTGTTGCTTGCGGTTTTCTACTCTGGCTTGTGAACAGTTTTGCAGATGGTTTTCATTTGGAAGCTAAAGTGAGGTGATCTTTTATATTATTATTGTTCATGCTTGTTCATGACTGGCTTTCTTTCAACAAAATACAGTATTTGTGCGCTCTGTTCCACTAGTACATAATGTGCAAGAATTTTTCTTTATGAGAGTCAGGAATCTTGGCCAATTTCAGTCTTTCTATATAAACATTTTTCTGCACTGCTCTGTTGTTTATCCCACTCAGAGAGAGATGAGGTGCAACTGAGTGGGGGGGAATATAAATAGCAGCATAGACTATTGCATATAAGTTCATTGATCAAAACAGACAAGCATGGGTCACAGGGAGGGTGATGGTCAACTGAGCACCTCTTTTCCTCACAAAGACATTGAAAAAAACATCTTTTCAAAGAAGGCAGTTTAGACCAACAAATTATACGTGCTGTTGTTTTAAGTAAATAAATAATTAAAAAGTCAGTGAATCTATTAGTATACACAAACTCAGCACTAGAAATTCAACCATATCCAAATTCAGAACAATAAGAGAAAAAAACAAGACTGATTAGAATTGTGCTCAGCCTTAAACGACAGTACTATACTTTGATTCCCTAGTCTTGGGGTTTGTCTAATCAATATGAAATATGCATGCTAGGGAATATGATAATGCCCCTGAAATTACTTGTTTCTTCTACACCAATCACTAGAGGTGAGAACGGTGAGAAAATTGGCTTTATATCACATCTAGAAGCAGTCAGGTTGCTCCTTTTACCTTTGAAAGTCAGAAGAAGAAATTTGATAGTCGATTCCTGATTTAATATTGAAAGACAAATAAGACGTCACTTCAAGGGTTAGAAGGATGTCATATCAGGTGATGCTGTCTACAAATGAGTTGATCTCTCCATTGACTTTCAAACCAGGCAGATATTTTGATGGGAGTCATATTCAAGCTGAATATGACTGAATCTGAATCATTTTATCCAACATTTATCAGATAATTCTCATGTTACTGCAATTCTGCTCCCCAAGGCCAACTGCAGGGATGTGAGAATGCTTTTAAAAATTACTCTTCAAACTGGAACAGACATGCATACTTATTACAGATCAAGCAATTAGCTGTGCACAAAGAGTTAAGGCCAGATTCCCAGTTAAGGGCCCTGAGGGACCAAAATCATCTATTTCTTCTCAGTCATGTCATATACCACCCTCAGCATCAGCTCTTGGGTCATGGAGGCAGACCAGAGTTCCAGCTATCTTTAATGTAACAGCTAAATCCTGGGACCACAGCCAGCCAGGAGAAGGCAAAAGGACCCATATCTCACTCTCCAGGTGGGTTCAGAAGTGTCCGAAGATTCATCAGCCTCCTTGCAAGCCCTTGGATATGTTGTGTTTAGCACCACAGTGTAGTGGCTCAGGTCACATCTAGTCCAGTTGCACTCATGGCCCCATTCTGGAAAGATAAAGCCACAGCAAGAGATCATTTCCAGAAAATATCCATGTTTCATCTGTAAATGGAGGGCTACAGCTTTTCAATAAGATCTTTTTCAATGTTCAATCATAAGAGAATCTGACCTTCTAAGGGCTAATTTGTCAGTCATAAAATCACCTTGCAGACAAAGGTTTCTTATTTTCAGTTTCCTTCAACAAAATGAATGCCTTAAAGATATCATGGTATTCAAAACTCCTTCCATCCAGGGCAGTAACAGTGATTTCTAGTCACATATCAGCAATGAAAAAGTTTAATTTATTGATAAGATTCCTTATCTAAGTATGATGTGTGCTTATCCAAAATCAGGTATTCAACAGAAAAGAATTCAATTATCATTAGTGGGCTTTGAGACAAAGCTATTTACACCTATTGTCAATACATCACCATTTGAAATGGAGAGCTCTTTTCCCATCATGCTTCATGACACAGCTGTTTAAAAAAAACAATGGTTCTTGGAGTAGAAAACACATATGAGCAAATGAACATAGACAGGTCTCATTTTCCTGTGGAAATTTCTAAATCTTTAATGTTTCTGCCCAGTTGTGCAGCCATGATTTATGGGCTAGCGTTGCATAGCTCAAACACTACTAGCTAAATGGATGCAAATGAATGTCTGGCTTTTCTTCATATACTGTCACCACTACTGCATAGGATGTATTCAGTTGTTGGGTTGGAACTCTGTTTCTCTGTTTTCATTTTCTTTTGAGATACTGACCTGTCATACGGTGTGTCAGGCAGATTTTTGGAAAAGTCACTGTCTGCTGCCTCACTGATCTCTGACTGAAACAGCTTGCAAGCCTAGCAACCAAGATGAGATATATTTGTGTTTTGTCTCAGCCCAGAGTAAGACAAGGTGGGGAAACGATAGGGAAGAAGCAGCAGGGCTCTAAAGATACCTCCTCAGGTCTGCGGAGCAGTGTCCATTGATTGGTGGGGAGCCACAAATGTCATCCTGGAGTGCAGAACCCACAAGGCTTCTTTGACACTACAGTTGCCATTCAGTGGGGTGCCCTTCCTTTCCATAATGCATCCCCATAGACAGAAGGGAGAATGAGCTGGCACTGAGTGCTTGGGTGTTAGCTGGAGAGGGACAATGGAAGGACAGAGATGTGATGAACATTTCAGGTTTCTATTCTTTCTGGCTCCAACCTCAGAATGCTGGTAAAGCCAACATAACCAATGACAGCTAAACAAAATCAAATTTGTTTGTTCAGGACCAGTTTTCAATTTTCAAGAAACACTGAGCATATAGAAATGCTGTGAAGCCTCCCTAAAGATCTGAACACAGAAGTCAAACTGAATTTTATCTACAACCATTCTTCTACTTAATGCCCCTCTATTCTTTCACTCAAGGAGGTATTTCCAACTTCATGTTGTAAACCAACTGTTGTGCTCCACCCCAGAGGTAGAAAGTAGGCAAACCATGCTCGAAGTCCCCTGGGTGAAAGGTAAGACATTAAATATCTGACAAAGTACTACTATTCAACAGGAAGATCACTATGTTCTCCTATTAATAGGAGTTACAAAACAATTGAAGAAAATATATCTCCAGGGAAGTACACTCCATTAACCTCACACAGTATGGCAGAAGTTGTCTCAATTTTTAATCTCTAACTTTGAAGAAACACGGATACATGAAAGCGGTAGCTAATTGTGTCCAATTCAGAGCTAAAACTAAACAAATCTCAGTGGGGTTCAAGGTGTTGCAGGTTCGACTTCCTGTTAGCCTGGCTGGTGAGGAGGATACATCTGCCCAAAGTACAGTCTGACAACCCAAGCATTCCACTGTGGTACAACTTTTTTTTTCCCCCCCCGCATTCAGTAGACTAGCAGCATGACTAAGGTCACATGTTCTGTATGAAATAAAGGAGGGAATTTCCATTTCTTTTATCTTTTTCATATCACTCCACTCAAAGTCACTCAATTCTGTTCATACACCTGAACTCCTGCAGGTTTTCTTATGTAGACTTGCTTAGATAGTTGCCCTGTCATCTAAACATAATTCACACAGCATGTTCACCCATCCTTCCTGTTTTGTGCTCACTGAGCCTGTATTCATGTAAGACATGCATAAAAATACCAAAAAAAACCCAAAAAGCAAAATGCCTAAAGAAAATCTATTAAAAGTGGAGTTACAAGTATAAGTTAAAGTTCGAGCTGCTTCGTTGGTAGGTTACATCAACACAGATGTTTTAGATATCATTGAACTAAGCACCAATAGATCCTAGGAAGCACAGTGAGGTACAACACGGGTATCCTTCATGCATCTGTTCTGTCTACTTGCAATGATGGCAGAAAGTGTAAGGGTGTGCTTTGGGTCTTTTCTGTTTGTTTATTTGAAGAAGCAGGAGGTCTTGTTTTAGATTTTGGATTTCAAGGTCACTTACAGCATGTGTCTTGTCATATACTTGATGTCTCACATTTCATCATCTTGATCATGACTCTCCACAACCAACAGTCTGCCTTGTCACAAAGTCATACTGTGAAGGGAACTGTCAAACCTGATTGCACCCAGGAGAACAGGATGCAATTCATGATATTACAGACATTGTCGATGTCAACAGAAAGAGTCTCTGCTAAGATAAAGCTGGCAGATGGAAGCCAGACAAATCATAAAATGGAAAATAATACAGTTGGCTGCCAGTGTGAATTACTTTCAGGTGGTCAGGTTCATCCCTAATTAAGATGGCACCCTCAGCATGCAATCCTAATGACCCCTCAGCAAAGGCATAGTGAGTCCTAATTCTCATCTTGCATAGTTGCTTTTCTCAATGTGGGTTGGCTACTATGCAGAAGTGAGGCATATCAAGTGTCTTGCATTTGATAAGTGAAGTGGGAGTTAGATTAGGTTAAAAATTTGATTAGTTCATTTGCGTGTGTCTGTTTTAAACAAAAGTGTTGGAATATACTCAGCGGGTAAACTAGGCTATTTTTTGTTTGTTATTTTTTGTGGGGGAATTTGGAAGATGGAAGTTTATCTTAATAGCATCGGAGTAGGCACACAGTATACATAACATAGAAGACTTCCTTTAAGACTTGGGATTATTCAAAAGCAGATCTCAAAGCCTTGAGAAAACTAGCTTCAGCATCACTGCCTCGTAGTTAAGGGAGCTTTGTAACAAAGCTGCAGTGAGAAAAGTTGGCAAGGTGATATGAAAGTTAGGTCTTTCATAAAGATGCATGGTCTAGGGGTTTTAGGGCTAGGAGGAAGAAGACCTGGCCTTCATTCCTAGCTGAACTACGGAATTGTTCTATTGCCTTTAGAAAATTTACTTCCCTACTGCAGAGGGAATCAACTAAGTAAAAATACATATGCGGTCTCAGTTGCTGTTTTCCATCCATAACACCAAGATAGATTCCTTGTCTCATGGGCATCTTGCGACAGCTGTTGTTTACAACATCCTTGAGCAAACTAAACTTTAAAAGTGTTAGTTAACACGATACGGTTAACCACAGACAATTCTAAGGCACAAATACTTGTCCAGAACCTGTTTGGCTTGTTTTTTCTAAAGAAAGAGCCATTTTGACCGATGAAGTAAAATGTGTCACTTTGAAACCTATTTTAGGCCTGTAGATGCTACTCTGGTATGAATAAATGATGAAATTAATATTTTTAAAGCTCTGTGGGTAGGAAAGATAATAAAAAMCATACCTTCCCTGACAGTATCATGCTAGGTCACATAATAACGCACACATCTACTTTACGTTATCACATAACAGAGGTGGTCATGTAGCACCAAGCAATATGTCTTTAGAATGTAGTGTCCTCCAACATGTTAGTTCATAAGGAAATAAGGCATTTTGACAGGTATCCAGATTAATATCTGCTCAAGTCAACTCATTTGGGAGTATCTGGATTATAGATAGAGTAAAAAGATTTACATTTTGTTAAAGTGTCTTGCCTGCTTCTGATTATCACTCATTAGAGTTTTATTATATGTACGAATGCTTTAAGCATTTGGTAAAAAAGTTGGTAAAAAATAGCAAGGGGTAGATATTCAGCTAATGTGAATCAGTGTTGAAGAAAATGAGGCTGGCAGGGAAAGTTTTATTACTGTCTGTGTCTGTGGTAGTACGTGTAAAGGTACAGAGCCCAGCATAATAGGGTCTGGAACTGCATGGTAGCAAAAGATGAAAATAAACTGGTTGATTTACAAGAAAAGGCTTCTCCTTTCTTCCCCTAGTGCTCCAGCAAGCTGTCAGTGCAAGATGTCAATGCCACAAGGAGTTTTTAGCATTCACACTCTTCTGATCTAACACAGATATGCAAGTTCTGGTTTAAGCAACTCTCATATCTACCAGTGCAACTGATATCTCTTGCAATAGAGAAAAACTGACACAACTATTTCATCCCCATCTCCCCTCGGGCAACTGAATTTTTACATTCCTTTTACTTTCCCTTTTTAGTGTCAAGCATTGCCAGATACTAGCACAGACTCTTCTAGGAATTTGTAGTGATGTTAGAGCAGTTTGGGAATTTTCTGTGAACTTTTTTTTTTTTTTACTAGGAAATATCAAAACTAAACAAGTCATGAGAAAGTCAGTTTTGTAAGGGAAGGTCAGTTTTGATGCATGTTACACAGTTGCAAAATTATTATGTTGTTTTGACATTTTCAAAATGAAACAGTTTATTTTCTTGGTCAAAATGACCCTTTGTTTTGAAATTAAGTGAATTTATGCCTAAACTAAAAGTTCAGTAAAAACACCAGCAACACCACAAAGAAATAAATCGGCTCAGTATGTTTTGAAATAGCAAAATGTAGGGGTTTTTTTTTCTTTTGTTGGCTGAACACTAGTTGGGGAAATTATTACAACACAGAAGAAAACCTTCCTGTGACTATCAAAGTACCGTGACAGTGCTATGCAGACATTGTTCAGTTCACAAGAGAAGCGTCAGACAGGAAAAACAATGCCAAACTGATTAGAAATCTATTGCACACACCGTGAGCCAAGAACTCAGAACCTTGTGAGATTCCAGCTAGAGCTAGGAGGCTTCTCAGAGGGTCCTCTAGCCTACCCCATATCCCAAAGGCAGAATCTAGCGTGCTTAACTAGTCCTGAGAGATGTTTGCCTACCCTGTTCCTAAAAGGTAGCAATGGATGGCAGTTTTCCAGGGTCCCCTCCCAAAGTGATTCTATTCCAGTCTTCAGATATCTCCAGCTCTACGTATATGGCTACCAGTAGAAGCCTACAGCTTTCCCAGACCTTGGCCTTAAATATCAGTCTGAGAAACACTGAGGAAGCCTCGGAATTCATGTCAGATGGCTTCTGAATCTATACTCAATCCTTTTAAGGTCTGGAATGCCATTAGATAGGTGCCACAAAAGGTCATGCATTGTTTTAGCACAGTTTATTAGACTCAAATGGCCCAAATGGGTTTTATTCGCCATTGCCAGTAACAGGCACCCTTGTGGTGAACTATACTCATGGAAAATGTCAGTGGGATAAGAAGCTACAAGACCATACTTATCTGTTACAACTAACTTGTGATGGAAGGCTTACTGCCTTCACCAAGTTGTGAAGACTGCTTGTTAGGACTGTACTCTTTTTCCACTTGATTAAAGCCCTACTTTTTTCCACGGTCTTCGCCAGGATACCTTCATACACAGGCGAAATAAATAACTGTCTAAGCAATAAGCAGGTAGCCTACACCATCAGGTTGGGAAGGGCTGAAAGGATTGTTAGAGTACTGAAGCAGCACAATGGAAAAAGTCTTGTCCTCTGCTTGCCTAAACAGGATCACAAGAAAGCAGGAATAAGGCTGTTGCTGCTGTCAAGAGATTTTAGGATATGTGGGGTAGCAGCTGCTGCTAGCAAATGATATCCCATCCCAGCAGCAGCAATTGTCACTTGTGAGTTCTATTCCTCCATTTCCCTAACAACAGCTGGAACAAACCTAGATTTTCCAGAACTTTCTGCATCTCAAGTTCATCTTATCCCCTGTCCCTTGCTATGACAGGAAGGATTCTGCCCTTCATTTTCAGGGCAATAGCATTCAATTTTGCCTACTGCTGAGAGGCTCTGAGAAAGACCTGCTCTGGGAGTAGGGGAGAAACACAGGGTAAACAACATTAACCAATCTCATTTTTATATCAGTTTCAAATAAACTTCAAAGACAAGCTGTAATAACAACACCCTTCTCAAGCAAATAAGTTATTGAATTACATCTCATAAAAATAAAACTCTGTAAATAATTAGAAGTATTTATCTGCAGCAAGCTGTATATACCTGTATGGTAGAAATGTTGCTGAACATTATCATGTAGGTATCAAAACTTAGTATGTTTCTCCATGGACAGGGATCCAGTCCAAGGTAGACCTGAATGCCACTGAATGACAAGATGAGGCAGAAAAATCCACACTCTTTTGAAATCCCAAAGTTTAGAACAGCAAACTTTGTTAGCATCCCAAAAACTGCTTCCTCCCAGCTGTAGGTTATAAAACCAATTTGTGAGTCACATAATTGTAATCTTAATTATTCACAACAATTAACTGTTTTGTTTCCAAAAGTTATTTATTGTTTAAATGATAGGGTTTATTACCAGCTAAGAATATATTTATTCGCAAGTAGAGAGGGGCAAAACTATAGGTAATTTTTGTTTTGGAAACTACATGGTTATTCTTATCTTGGTTTTGCCATCACAAATCCCAAGCTATTCAGGAATAGACACGTGGCCAATAAAACAAATAGAAAGTTCTACTGCTTCCAGTTTTTGCCTATTCATCTATGAGTCTTCTTCTCTTTTTAGAGAATTTTTAGTTCTACTTTTAGGAGTATAAGGAGAATGAAAACTAAAATTACAGCCCTTGCATTACAATAACACAAACTGGAGGATTTGGAAAAAAAGGCATCAGCACTGCAGAAATGTATATACAAAGAATGGAGTGTGTTTCTGTACTGCCTATGACAAATACTCTCATCAGTATTTTATTAGTTCCAGATTAGGAGAAATCAAGCACAAGATGATTCCAATACATGATCAATTGCACGCAGGATCCAGTGTCCCACTACAACTCCTCCATTTATATCAGACTAATTGGACCAGCTATTCACCTCCTAAGGCTCAAGAGACTTTTAAAGCAGCTGTTAAACTTCCCAGCAGAGGATCATAATCATCCTTTTCATAGCTCCATGGAAGTAGTCATTTGAGAGAGAACAAACAACAGCTCAGATGGCACATAGGCACTATGAGCTGTTACCAGTCAGCATCACTTGCATAGCACCGCGCTTCTGCCAAGCTGAATCAACAAACCAAACCTGAGCAGCAGAGCACAAGAAGCAACAATCCTTTGTGCCTCTGAAACTCTGGCCCTGTGAGAAGCACAGCTTAACTACGACTAAAGATCAGTATCTTCATTATCTAGGAAGGGGCTAAAAGACTAACAGGTGTTCTTCCCTATCTAACCATGTCTTTAAAGCAAAGTAAAACAGACTGGAAGTGTGGTACTGGCCAGGCTGGGAGAATGCACGATGCCCAGAATACAACAGCTATCTATTGCATGTCACTGCAGAAAAACATCCAGGTATATTTACTTCCCACACAACACTAAACAGCTTGAAACTTAATTTATGCACTGATATAAAAGAAACACCTGCAAACTGTGCCACCACTCCAGTATGTTCACCTTGCAGCAGAGCTGATAATGGACAATGTGAAGTTTCAGCTGTAGCCTCTTCTCAAGCTGAGCAAACTTTCAGAGGCTCAAAAGTTATTGTTGCAGGAGGAAAGATCAAAGGCCTTGTAGCAGGTGTTTCAGCAGCTGTTCCTTTCCAATTTCTGCCCAAATAATTCACAGCTGGCTGTGAAGGGGGGGGTGCAGAACTGGCTCTGAGAGCTCCTCAGAGTTAAGGGAAGTCTTAATTTCTCTGACTCAGGCTCTTGGTTTGTTATGAAGGAAGTAGATTATTATTACATGATATTTTCTATGTAATAGCAAGAGGAAGAATTTTTCTGCTCACCACCTGGTTAGCTAAAGACTCACTTAGGCTCAACTGTGCTGAACAGTTCTGAAAGACATCCTTCTGTCTGGCCAAAATGTGTAGGTACACTTACCTCCATTCCCTGCAAGACAAGTGCAAAAGTTGGGAAGAAAATAGAAGGGCCAAATCTTTACATGGCACAGGGCATCATAGCTCACTTGTAATCAAGACAGATCCACTGACCTCCTGATGCTTATTGTAATGGGGTGCTAGAGCAATAAGTAAACATATGCTGAGCAACCAGTTTTGCCTGCCGCTTGCAAATGTCTGTTAGCAAATTAGAAATGGTCCAGAAAACAGCTGCATGGAATGGAAAATAAACCATCCCATAAAAGAATGAAATCTAGCTTTTCAGGGTGAAGGGTCATTTCATCATGGCTTGTATGCTTGTATCGCACGGGCAGAAAATTTCTGATGAACTGCCCCTTAACGCACAAAATCCAAAATGTGAAAAATAAAGCCAAACAATTTGATAGAATTTTGTTTGAAAAAAAGGATGCTGATCAAACATTGCTTTCCTATTGAAAAAAGTTTCATGTTGCTATGAAATCTGATATATTTATATTCAAATTTGAAATATTGATTTGAAATGAAATACTGAATTATTCCATTCCTAGCAATGTCAGCACCACTGAAAGTGCTAGGTAGAGATTTTCCAAAATGAAATGTCATTGAAAGCTTTGACAGAAAGTTCTGATTTGACAAAGTTGCTTTTTCCAACAGGAGACAACAAAAAGTGTTAGAAAAATGATTAAGTCTGCTTTGTGACCTCTGAATGTGAGTTGTGTTGTACAGTTTTTGGCTGCAACTGAGGGAATGAAATACAGTCTATTACTTTTGAGCAGGCAACATTTAAAGAAAAATGTACATCTATTTTCTTTCCCCTTCAGTTTGTATTTAAGCAAATTTAGTGCACCTGCAAAGAGTCAAGGGGACTGTCCTAGAAACTGACCTCCTTTCTCTAGAGAACAGAGTGAACGCAAAACAAAGCAGTGTTTGCTTCCTTTTTACTGTCCTGCCAGAGCAAATCAACCCTCACCCRAACAGACCATCTGGAATGATGAAAAGATAGCTCAGCGTCCATACCTTTTCAACTTCTTGGTCTCTTTCCTGAAACAGAGTCAATTTTTCAGTTCCTTCGAATGCAGGATGTTAAGTGAGTGCTAATTCAGGCAGTTTAAAACAAACAAGTGGGCAAAACCCCAAGGGAACTGATAGTGAGGAGTGGTTTGCTGACCTAAGCAATCCTAAATGCAAGAATGACTCCAAGAGAGCCACCATAATCCAGCAGAGGAAACGCTAGGGTCAGGGATATGGATTATATCTCCAGTAGCACAATTTCCTAACTATGCTACCTTAGCATTCCACTTAATCTCTGTGATTGAAATAATTTAACCACTTCTGTAACACTGAGGCCTACAAATTACAGTAACTTTACATGTTATGCATTATTAATATAAAATGTCAGATATTAGCCTGAGGTTTGCCCAATTTACTGTGGTAATTTTACTCTTGGATTGCAACACACCTACACTGCAACTAACCAACTTCAGCCAAATAATTTCCATGAATTCACTCTCAGTCAAAATGTTTACAAATGTTTCTCTCTTAATGGGCTAAAAACTAAAAAAGAAAATATGGTACTAAAGGCTCTGATATCTACTTCATACAGTGTATAAAAATTACCTCTAGATTTAAGCCTTGTGTGCAAGGAATTTATATAAGGGTATATAAAAATATGCAAGTTCCTGGCACATTTGTGTATTTGGAAGAGCTCAGAGGATTTTATGGTTCTAGCCGAGAGATATACAGCACAGACTGTTTCAGGGGTTATTTTGTGCTTTGTAAGCAAGACAAATAACCATCCTTGAATCGTTTTGTGAGACCTAAACAAACATATAATTCAAATATTTCAATAGCTAAAATACCCTGCATTAACGAGGGCTTGGGATACATTTGCTCACAGGTATGTGCACATTTTCCAGAGGAATAAAGGTGACTGTAGTCTCTGCTCCCGCTTTTCTAGTTACTGTTACTGAGCATGCCGTGTAGTCTGTGGCAATTGACAATGTTAAAAAAAGCAGGCTCTTCCTGCTCTAATTTTGTCTTCCAGCTTCACCATTAGAATCAGCCATCTCATAAAGCAGCACAGAATTTCTCCTTTTCAGATATAGAGGGATACGGCTGAAATAACAGGTCCATACTCTTAACCATACCCTCATATTGAAGGTCATACCAGACAGAGGCAAGARGTAGTTCAAGGTAAAAGCTGTATGCTCCTTCCCCAGCAACCAATGAAAATGACTCTTCCTCTTTCACCCTTCCGCTTTGCTCCAGTTTTCTGGTCATCTTGTACCCTACAGACTATTCAATGAATACTTCAGAGGCCTTTCCCACCCTCTCCCAAATCAATTTACTCTGTGCTCAAAAGTACTTTTGCTGAATTGGCTTCACTGCTGAACAGTAATGTCAGAAGTAAATACGGCTAAATTATGAACATATACATAAAGGCTGAGGCTATCATTCAGCCTGTGGCTATACTGGTCTTGGCCAAGAGGTCACTACACTCCAATACCATTTCCTAATGGGCTAGAAAAGATAAATTCACAGAGTTTCATGCCAGCTGCGAGAGGCTAAGCATCTTCAGCATTCTGGATCTTATCTTTAAATGCATGCCTTCACAGGCCAGGGACACTCGTTACAAATTTATAAAGGCCTCCAAGATCCTTAGAGGAAGGATCAATAGCTGTGACAGTATGATTATTATTACAAATGTATTGCAGTTTGGCAGTGCTGTATCTAGTGGAAGTGAAGAAGAGACAATAGGCAACTATATGATGACCTGAGGCACAGCATGAGTTACTTAACTGTCAAATTTTAAGAAGTGATGGCTACCTGCACCTCATGCTGAAGTTATCTCTTGGGACTTGGCCCCATTTGTAAGGTGTATGGGACTTTCAGGGTTGAGCAATGAGAGCAGGGTCAAATGAGGCTGAGAGAGTGAGACTAGAGCAGTGTGCAGGGAAATGCAGAGCATGGCAGAGCTACACAGACAGCTGTAACAACCCCTTTTCTTCTATGAACCCTGCTTAGGGCCTGCTTTGTTACAACTCTCAGGGAGTACAAGTCTGCACAGCTGGCACTAGCAGCCATATAATGAAAGGGTTGTTTTTGTAAACAAGGTATCTTGTTCCAGTCTATACAAATGAAACATGATGATGTATAGATCAGGTACTTGACATAAACCACACTAAATCCAAAGATAAAATATTGCCAGTTTTAAGCCTCAGCCTTGCAATTGGATCCACCTGGCCAGAAAGGCCTCTTGCAGAAACCAGTTATGGTATCAGAGCTTTCCTCTGAAACCAACCCTCCCCWCAAGACATCAGCTATCAATAGATATCAATTAGAAAACATAGCTTCATACCAGTCTGTCTTCTTTATTCACATGAATTTTACCTATGTGTAAGCAGGTCATCTGTGTCCAGCCACTTCACTCCCAAGTTCAGTCCTCCTGCAGTTCTACCCTAAGGCWATTGTTCACAGACTAATCCAGCCTTGTTTCCCACACCCCTCTCCAGTAAGCTAATGGAGTCCTAGCTCACTTCACTGTTCGAACAAAAAAGGGGGGGGGGGGTGCAGGCAGGGAAGTGCCTTCAGCTTCCAAAAAGCTGTTCCAAGTGCTCTGTAAGTGAATCATTTTGACTCCTTGAGACAAGATCACCAAGTGGGAGGCTGCTGGGTAAAAGATGTCATGAACTTTGCGGCAGCTTGTCTCTCTCTGTTGCTGAGATCCTGGTGCAGGAGAAGGCTTCACCAAGTCCCTTACCACCACCCATGCTGAAACACAAGCATGTGGTGGGTACAGTCTTACAGTTAACTCTTAACACCATGCATGTCCATTCACACTGTCATACTGAATCTCATCTCTTTGATACTCTTGCTCTTAATATGCAGTCCTTCGATTTGAACCTGCCCTTGCCTGTGCGATAAAATTCTGAGTCCAGTTCTATGGGTCAGAATCCATAGGTCTCCCAAGCTGATCACAAAACCTTCTTATATAAACCTTCCCTAGACATTTATTTTTCCCCTCATACTCAATACCTTGAAGTCATCCAAACTCAGCATCTGCTGCTGCCATAGTAACTGCAGCAGCAAGAATGGAGGCAGCGTTACAAGCTTCCACCTTACTGCATCTGGATTTTAAAATACCATGCATAATTATTAACTGCCTTCCCTGGCCATTTCCTTCATTTATTTTGCTCAGGCAAGCAGGCCTTGCAAACCTGAGGTTGAGTTGCCTCAGCAGCACCAAATGGTCAATGATTTATTAAGTCAAGCTGTAGGCTCAGTAATGCTCACCAGGTGGCTAATAAACAGTCTTTGTGAAATAGAACTGAGAAAAAAAAAGAAAAAAAAAAGAAAAAAAGAAAAAAGGAAAAAGAAAAAAAAAAAAAAAATAAGGGCCTTTTCTTGGGAAAGTTTCAAAAACTTTAAATATGCACCAGAGCAGGCACACACTTTTTTTTTTTTTTTAACGGTTTGATGTGTGCTTTGAATGTTAAACAGACATAAACTTGGCATTTTCTAAGTCAGTATAATTCCAAAGTGAAGGAGGGGGAATATATTAATGTAGAATTAGTCTCCCCTTCTTGTGGAATAGAGTTTAAACCTCATAGTGGAATGGTCTTACAGAATGAATTGCAGGTATAATCCAAAAGACCAAAAGGGGTTTGATCATACTTCAGTATGATTCCCAAGCTGCGGTGACACAAGGTAACTGTAAGGCTGAATAATGCTGCAGCCAATATGCTGGAAGAAGTGAAACCAAAGATATGCCTTCTTTTTTTTCTATGCTACACACAGTGGAGGCTGCCACGAGAACATGCTCCAAAAATTCTAAAACTGTGAGCTGAGATAAGGAAGTGTGCTGTGGACCGAACAAAATAAAAATATGTATGTTAACAATAAGAAAATGGTCTTTTTAGAAAGGTCATCTGTGTTGGGTATATAAAGAGCTCAGACAAGGTAGTCCTGATAGCTTAGTAAGACTATGGCTGATCCCAAATATTTAAATTTTGATGCTCAGAAATGTTTTTATATGGAACTTAAACCTTCCCAGAACAACAAAACATGAAATCTTGCATTTTGTTCAAGTTTTTCAGCAGCTGTAAACTTGAGGAAAAAAATCTTTTATTAAAAAGTCCATTGATTAAAAGAATAGTAAAAGAAGTAAAAGTTAAAGGTAATAAAGAAAAGAAAAGAACATACTGACAGAGAATAATAGACATTGAAAACTGATATAAATTTTGATCCCAGAAATGTATCTAGCTACATACTTTAAACTAAGGAATAAGATAATTTGATCTACAAACATTACTTTTTTTCCTTTCTTGTATATTCTGTATTTGAGTGGTACCTTGCATTGTGACTAACGTTTCCATACCCACACTGAGATGTGCATCTACACGTTCCTATTTGTTAGCTGGTGATCAGGTTGGCATGAATCAGCCCGTGATGGGCCATTTGAGAACAGACAGCACCCTCTTTAGATGGCTTCTAGATTTACAGCCCTGTCTTTGTCCATAGGCCAGGATCTTTGGTATACTGTGAAGCCCAAGAGATCATTTGTATAAATAACTGGAAGGGAGATAGTTTCAGCCTATTCAGCCACAGCATATTTCCATTGCCAACTGTCCTTCCGTTTATTATGTTGCTTGCCAGTCCACACTGAGAGAAAACATAATGACTACCCTGTGATCATCTGTGTATTATACATTATATAGTCTGCACAAGGCTTTTCCCACAAACCAAGATCCAGCAGTACTACAGCATTTCAAAGTAACATGTATAGAAAGCATGTTTGATTACAATCAGCTAAGAGTCTATAAATCAGTCACTTACTGAATTTGCTGATGTATGAAATGGGCAAGCTCTACAGTAAGCCACACATATATTTTCAAACCCCAACACACTTTTATTACCTCTTCAGCACAAAAGGTCCTGCTTTATTTCTCCAGCCACTGGGATTACTTCACCCAACTTCCTCTGGTTGTATAGYTCCTTAACAAGGAGCAAAACCTGAGCTCAAAGACAAACAAAGTCTCTGGCCTCAGAAGCCTACAATCTAAGGCTCTGGTCCAGGAATATGTGGTCAAGATCATCCATATTCAGGAAAGTACTTAGGCATGTGCTGAAGCCTGACTGATCTCAGTTAGATCCAAATATATTTAAAATGCTCTTTTGAATGGAAACAAGCAGAATTCCAAATTAGCATTTCCTTGACCTTCAGGGAGGCCTAACATACTTCAGAAAGGACCCACAGATGTGCTGGATCAACTCACTTGAAGATCCTTCCGGGAAAAATCTTAATGTAAGTAGTATCAAAACAGTGTCTTATATTTTCCCATCAGCATCTCTTCTATTTTTTAAGTAATAGCACTGATGCCGTATTAGTCACTGTGAATATATTACTTTTGAAAGGTGACAGATCAACACATTGTAGTAGGAGTGGGTCTTCAGAGAGGATTTATGGGGATAGGTAGTGAATCTGTGGGTATGCTGCGGGTATAAACTCTGATGCATAGAGTTTAATAACATGAGATCTGTATAAATAAAAAGCACTATTCACATCAGAATGACTTTCTTTTCTGGCCTCCACCCTTAGGTGTCAGAGTAACGATAGCTCTCACTGAAGCGCCAGGAAAAGACAACACCACACCCCTGATTTCAAATAACGAATACTATCAAGTAACCCTTGAAAAGGTTACTTTACAAGTAACCATGATGCATGGTTAAACAGTGCTGCCTTCTGCCCCTACTAGTCAAATTTCACAGAAATGGGTTGTCACAGCTGACATTTCTTTTGAGAAATGACCTCTTTTCTACTGAAACACCCAAATTACCAGTCCCAGCGGAGACCATAGCATCACCCTGGAGATGCGAGACCATCAGGATAAATAACCAGACAGAAGGACACTCGTCTTAATTCCCAGGCAGTGCTCTATCATCTTCTCAAACTTCCTAATCCTGGGAGAGTTAAAGTACTAACTAGATAAACTATAAAAGATGGCAAGGAATGATCTACAGTGACTCGTGCATCTTTCTCTAACCATAAATAACTTTATATTTCATTTCTGGCAGCATGACAAAGCAAGGAGGTAATGAGCCATTATGGAAAACCCATCTGTTGCTCATGAGGGAAAAGGCTTTGCGCTGGTAGATTTATAGAGGAAAATTTTCAGTGCAAGTCCTGTTATTGTTAATGAGAATTGCACATCTAATCGCCTATGCTGAAAGTGTACCCCATTATGTTTCTTCGCTGTCTAGATGGCTATTGTGTGCTTCAGCAACAAGATAAAAATATTATCAAAAGAAAATCCAGTGCTCAAGTGACAGTAACAGTCAGATGATGGGGGAAGGAAACATGAAACAAAACAGGAGAGGCTGAGAAAGGAAGAGTCAGAATACACTATTCAAAGTTTCTGCTAATGCAACAAAAACATTAAAAGCTATTCTTGATGTGCAAGCACAGAAGATATTTAAAGGCACAAAACAAACCAGGGAAACAGAGCCTAGTTGGTCTGCTCTAAAATCCATATGTGTTTTTTCCCTTCTTGTCAAATTTTGAGTATTAAACCTGAGGTTCTTAGTCAGAACGCCAATCTCTGTATTGCTTTGCTAGATCACTCTTGAGAATTGCTCTTGAGAGGGTGCCCTGGGCCAAAACATCCTGTCTACACCAACTCAACAGGGCTTTCAGGCATTTCCAGAGTGCTGGAGAAATGTCTGCCTTTTAGTCTTGAACATCCTGGCAATGCCTTCCAGCTCTCATTTTGCCTATGATTTATTTGGCCCATGCAGGCACTGGGTCCCACCTATCAGTTCTGTATAGCAGCTTTGCCCAGCCCCAGCATTCATTATCTTCCAGCACTTCCAAGCAACTGGAGGCGGGTAAGGGAGAAGGAATCTGGGCCACTGGTTCCACCTGGACCTCTGGATTGTCAGCCTTCTCCATTGTCCTCCATGCCTTTCTCTACCTGTACTTGGCAGTGCCACAGGGCAAAACAGCAAGTGCCCAACCCCAGAAGCTTGGCCCTATGGGCATCTGAACAAATAGCCCCTCTCCTCCACCAGGTCTTTTGGTCTCAGAGGCACTGACATACTCTGTGATTTCCTATACCACCTCCCTGGTATGGGATCTGGGGTCTGAATGAGTTATTCCTTGAGGGAGCCAAAAGGCCTGCTCTGAAATGAGAATTCACCAGCAATGAGGAACAAGACACAGGTAGAAGAAGAAGAGCGAGGAAGCAATGGTGACTGGTTCCCTCTTGGTTTTGTATTTGTGAGGAAGACTGGTAAGGATCATGGGAAGACAAAACATGGAAGTGATAGTCCTCACTCAGGGATGTGGATTAAAACAACAACAACAGACAAAACTTATCTCACCAGGTACCACACATTTTACTCCTGGCAACAGCAAAAAAATTTTACTGTTATTCAGGACAAAATAACTTTGCCCTCCTCATTCACAGAAGAGTGTGCAAGGAACAGGCCCTGCAGCAAGCCTGGAAGAACAGCACCAGTGCTACCTCAGTGACACCCAGAAACAGAGACCTCATGAAAGACAGGCAGCTTTAAGAGAAGCTTCTCTGGCTGGCTACAGGCCTCCGAAGATGACCCTCCTCTCCAAACTAAGCCTCTGTGCCAAAAGCTTTGGGCCTTAAACAACACTGACCTCTTACTTTATCTTTCCAAAATAGAGTATGAGGGACAACCCATCCATTACAGGAAAGCAGAGAGTACTGAAACAGTCCCCAAAGTTTTCTTCACTGCAACGGTAAAGCTCTTGATGCCCCAGGTTTGCTCTGGGTATGCTTCTAATGGCTTGATGACTATCAGAAAATTTAGCCTGCTGCAACAAAACAGCACCAGTACAACTGAAATTATCACTGAACTTAGCAATGCAGATGTCTAAGTAACAAAAACAACCTGACAAATGACACGATGCACATATTCTGATGAACTGTTGTTCCTTAAAAGCCTTTCCTATTGGGAGACCTCAAACACTGTGCAAACATGCCATTGCTTTGCACGATCTCAATGAGGTAGAAATGACATTCCCTATACTATCCCTGAAATGCAGTCACATCTGGAATACACAAAATTGTAATGCTAACAGTTTGTGAAGAAAGTTTGCTGAATCTAACAAACTGCAGAAGGACTATAAGTAACTGGGATGTMGTTAGAGTTTGGGTGGATGACTGTGTTTGACACAAAGTACCATGAAGGTCTTTATGTGCCATTAGTGGCAATATTCTCTATCTTAATTTTTTCACCAAGAACAGCTTCAAAAATAGTGGGCTCTCTAAAAGAATTACTCATTGATTCAGTACTACTTTAGATGGATGACTGCAACACCATCTTTGAAGGTCCTCTGTCCAAGTACTAACTCAGGCTACTCTTTTGAGAGTTGGTGATAACAATTCAGTCTGGTGTGCTACAAGCAGTGATTTTAGAAACACTAGTGCCCTTAACTGGATGAGGAGAAGATAAGAGTCACCAGAGGAGAAGGTCTCTAGGCTGATTTAAGGATTCTCCAGTTAAAGGAATACACTCTCTGTCAGCCAGTGCAGACTAACATGACATTTGGGAAGACCATGTGAGAGCTGCAGCTTTGTGATACAGCACTGAAGGAAATGCCATAAAAAATGAAAAGAGTTATTTTAGTTTCTCAGCCTGTGTATACTTATGCATACATAAAACCATGCACAAACCTGGATTTATAAAAGCTGGATTTCACCTCAGAGACCTTTCTCTGGGATGTGGTTTAAGACTGAATGAGATGAGGAAAGTCTGGGCCAGCAAAAAGAGACAGAAACAAAAGGAAAGTTGGAAAGAAAATCCAAAAGCAACACAATACAACTTAACAGAAACCACCTCACAATGCTATAAAGCACCAGGAAAGAAGGAAGAAGCCATGTCCCAAAAGAGTGTGTATAATATATAACAAAATGCCTTAAAGAACAAAAAATAACTCTGAGAAAAATAGAGCAAAACAAAAGACACATGCTGAGCTGTGATTTGGCAGAGCTCTATGTCATCAGATTTCAAACTGGCACCAGAAGGAAGTCTGGCACACACTTTACATAGCATCTTGTAGAGCTCCTGAGCACACCTTTTCCCAAAAGCACAAAGCATGCGTTTACTTTGCTGTTGTAGAAGAAAAGGTGGGGTAAGCATATGTTTAGTTAACAAACTAGCTGCATGGTAGACCATGAATAGAGAGAGCAATCCTTGTTCTTCACTGGCCAGGGTACAAAGCTATGTGAAATTTCCCTTTCCTTCCTGTATCTGTACACCGGTACAATGTCACCATACTGCCTGGGCCTACAAAAGATCTTGGAAAGAAACACTCCGCCCGGAAAATTCTGTATTTGCACACAGCGCATCCATTTTCCTACTTATTTAGACTTATATCATGTCTAAATTTATGTGCCAGAACATCTGTATGACACAGCAAAAATCTTTTGAATAAATAGTTATAGGAGCATGAAAAACTACACCAAAACAGAGCATTCCATTTAAGAGCTGCTTTAAGAATTCCTTCCAGTATAAGCCATATTGCCAGTAGCAGAATTTGCTGTTGTAGTTCTACCAATATAACTGTATGAGCAAACCCCTTCATATTAGATGAGGCCTTACTGCACCAGTACAAGGCTGAAAATTGTTTTTCCTTGGAAGACCTCCTCTCTTTCTTGCACATCTCTCTGACTAGGTTCAATTGCTGTCTCYCTGGGGACTTGCCATATGAACAACTTTTTTTTGATCTCTAAAGGCCTTGAAAGCAGCGTGATCAAATGGATGATTGAAGAGACTTGACAGGTACGCAGCTGTGTGCTACAGCTCCACTGCCTCCTGACTTCCAAGCTCATCTGTCTCTCTTGTCTCACAGCACACAGACAGGAGGTAACAGCAGATTAAAGCCATACTACACATTACTGAATTACACTGGAAAAAGAAAATATCAGCTGAGGACAGAGATAATGCACCCAAGTAATAAAGCAGACAACAAATTCTATGAGTTCCTTTTCTCTGATTAACCTCACAGACTTTTTTTTTTTTTCCCCTCCTCCTAAAGGGAAGCCTCCATGTCATTCTTCTCCAGATCTGTACAGGCATTCTTGTTCAGGTTTTGGCAGCCTTGAGTTTTTCAGTTCAAGGCCAAACAGATTAGTTCCTTATTTTAAAAAAAATCACTGTAGCTAATAACCATGCTGGTTGTGGAAGGGTTATCTGTTTACAAATATTAAAAATCACTATCTGAAAAAGAAAATATATCTTCCTTAAGAGCTACTTAAGCTAGATCTATGGTGAAGAATGCAGTGTAAGCTAGAGAGACTTCTAGAATTAAACTAGCTGACTCAAGTACCAGATGCAATTTAAGCACATGAGCATAAAGCTCAGCACGGGCTAATTTAGCCTACAGTGGAGCATCCATGCAGGCCTATTATAACTGCCAAATGTTCAAAACCAATTTTCCTGGGACAATTTTGAGATGATACTGTAGCTCTTTGGCTGCCTGAGGAAAGGGAATGAAGAACTTGACATGCCTTATCAGGAAATTTACATCAAGTTAATATTTATGAAAGTTTAAAAGCTATGTCTGGGGCTCCAGACTGCTTGTCTGTGTTATATTTCAGCTTCCATTTTGAATGCTACCCCTGCAGGGTTTAAATTTGCCTTGGATATAAGACAGCCAGACTGTGAAATTCAACATAGCAAGAAGAAAATGGACAAGAATCTGTACCTTGAGAGTGATTCTAAAAGGTACAGATTTCTCGAGGAAACAGAGGAATTAACAAGACTAAAATTTGTTAATTTATATGGTTGAGTGCAGTGCACATGTTCTGGGTTGCATAGCACCATTATGCCTGCATAAGCAGTTGCAGGACTGTACGCACAGCACGGCTACCCAGATCTAGCAAGCTGTAATGTTCATGGACTCCACAGGCTCAGATGGTGTGGCAAACAGGTGGACACGCTCTGGGGTCACTTTAGAATTGGCAGGCTGATGGTTCTAAGAGCATCCTGTGTTTCTTCTCTTCTGTTATCAAAAGCAGATGATTAGTCTCTTCCGTACCCTTGACACCTGGCTGAAACACATCAACTTCTGGTGGGCCAGCTTGTGAAAACCCATTTCTTATATTTCCAACGTCTTCAATGGGTTGCATTTGTGAGACTTGAGAAATTGTTTCAAAAAACAAAACAAAACAAACAAACCATACTCACTCTTCCCCCAAAACATGCAACTCTGTCTCTTCCCAAAATGCATAGTGAAAAGGCACCCTTTTCAATTTAATTTTGTGGGTGGTGTTTCTGTGATGATAAGCTGACAGTCAGACCACTGAAACTACACAGCAGCAAAAGTGGTATGCTCAAACAAACATTTCTGATGAAAATCTGGAAAAAATAATTGATTTGTAAAGTACTTCATCTCACTTTACTCAATGAAGAGGAGGAAAAATGGTATCTTCACATAACCAGACAAATTTGGATTAGTCTTCTAATTGAAATCCCATCTCTCTACTGCAAAACATTAGAAAAATCTCAGAAACCAGTTGATTTTCATTTGATGGCATAAAGCTCAAATTCAACAGGCAAGAAAGATTCACAGAGAAAGCACAATTATTTGGACCTGACTGCACAAGTCTGGTTACTGTACTGCACACTCCAGTAATAGCTGATACATCTCCAGCATGCACTTATTTTCTGTTCATTGATTTGACTAAGCATTCTGCAGGCCAGAACCAGTTAGTGTACATAATACTGGTTAATATGTCATACACGTGTATTTACTAGCTTGAAAGAAACTTCATCATTAGACCTCTCTACTTTTGATATCCAAAGATTTTAATTAAGCAGTGTCACAACAGGGTGTGCACTAACAGACTATTGGCACATGCCTTTGGTGCATTGTGAAGCACTGGACCAGAGACCAATTACCTTCTACCATCCAAGCAGTACAACAGCAGCCCATTAATGCACACCCCGGTGTGGCCTGTTTCAATTAAAGTATATTTGTAGAACTGTGAAAGGGCGGTCAGTGTTGAACCACTGAGGAAGTCAGATGTTTCTAGGCTGGGATACTGCTGATTATTCAAACTTTTACAAATGTACACACTGACATTCAGTAAACAAATTGCCTAGCTTACTTCATTAAACCGTGTAGTAAGAAATGAGGCTATTAACAGYAGAGAACATTATTTCCATCTGAATTTAGAGCATGTGAGAAGGCAGTTGTGGTGTCTCCATTCCCCCAGGGGAGTTCAGTTTCAAGAATCTGGCAGAGAAGACACTGAGGAGAAATAAGTTCTGCTCACCCCTCCACAGGGTTTATTCATGAGAGCAAAGGCTAGAGCTCATCCAACTATGCAGCACAGTTAAAATTTACTAGGAACATAACATCCTTTCTTTCTTTTTTGTTTTCACTACAAAACTATTAATGGCTCATGCCTGATTTTCTACTCCCATAAAGCCTGCATGCACAGCTTCAGAACAAGGCATAATATATTCACACTTGGTAAAGTATATTTTAACAAAATCTAACTAAAAAGCCCAACACACACTTTAGGTGAGTCTTGTTTCCTCAATTTATGTCAGTGGTTGTTTAAGGGAAGCATGATCACTTCCGAAGTGTTCATACAGCCCCAGATACAATGTCTCCGACTTCTAATGGGGTGATTCCAGCTACTCTAATGCAAATCACAGATGTATATGTATGTATCTACATATATAAATGTACACACACACACAAAGCATAAATCTGTGGCCAATTAGCAAAGTATTATCACATGCTACAGAAGGAGAGCACAAAGCTGTGTACGTTTTTGAGCATTTCCGTTCAGTCCAATTTGACTGAGCAATAATAACAAGGGCCAAGACAATCTGAGCTGCAGAGTGCACAAAATAAGGTGGTAAAAGTTCCTCAGCCTGAGTCTCATTCAATGCCCATAGAAATCAATCTATCCTAATGTGTTAGGAACAGATACTTTAAAACTATGAGGAAACTATCCCCAAAAATACAGGGCTGAACAAATCCAGTGGAGACATTAAATGTGTGCTGAACCACACCCTATTTTACAGTAAATGCAGCTAAGGGTAGGCTGTGAGCTGAAAGACTGGATGGTGGATTATAAACATTTGGCAACTACAAGTGTCAGAGAAGGAGAAGAACTAGTTAAAAAGAGGTAAAAAGTAAGCAACTATAAATGAAGCCAAGCACATGATGTTCTAGCTGACTGCAAGGCAATGTCTCTGAAGGAGACAACCATGGAGAAACACCCTGTAGGAATTTATGGCAGTTTTACCAGCTAGGACATGAAACTGGTCAAAGCTCTAAGAAGTAATGTTCTGTAGGGGGAAGCTGGCACTGGTAGGAGGATGAAGTAGATGGCGCAGGGCTTCTTTTCCGTCTTCATTTCGTATGTTTCTAAATGACTCATCAGCCCAGACGAGTAATGAAGTGAAGTCATACACATCAGCTACTTCTTCCTGAGTCTCAAAGGTATAGCTGGATAAATCTGTGGTACAGCTAGTTAGTTACACAGGCAGCATTATAGCCTCTAGAGATTTTAACGCATTATTGTATGTAGCAATTGGATTTGCCTTCACATTTCAGGATCCACCTGAGCCAAGTCAGAAATGAAAAATGAGCAATGTGATGAAGACACACAGCAAAATGATGAGATACTGTCCCTCCTATTTTGCTTTCTTTCCTCAGGGTATGGTCTAATATGTCTAAAAGCAGAAATCATCTCAGGTCAAACATTCTTCCTTCTTTCTTGCCTTAACAATGTATTTTGCCAGTTCTAATTTCAAAGAAACTGTGACACCTTCTGATCTTCAGTAAGTATTTAAGTATTTAAGAGAACACAGTTCTTTCTGAATGCTGGTCAGTAAAACAGCCTATTGTGAATCAAATTTTCCTTCTGCAGTTTCTCCTTGGTCTGAATGCTGTGCATATTCTCAATTCTGTATTAAAAAACTCTCAATTCAGACATTATCATGCCAGAGTGATTGACATGGCTGAAATATTGACAATTAGATACTGAGTTCTAATCAAACCTGTGAATATCAAATGAAATTCAAACACATTTGAGCTGATGGCCCTATTCCTTCCTCTACCAATTCTCTCAGCCTCTTTTCTGTTTTTAAGGAAATCTAATCTATATCTCTTACATTTCTTCTCTATTTCTTCTCTACCACGTTAAATAGAATGACCTGTAGAATTATCAGGTTCACTTAAGAATCAGATTCCATATTCTCTTCTCTGTTCCAGATGAAGTGACACCACTATCTGCAATGTGTCTTTAGGTAAGTAACCTATATTCATCAAATATCTACAAACTGTGTATACATATAGAAAAGTATGAATGTAATACATAAATATACTTACTATCCTTATGTATATAAACATATATAGCCTACATAAATATATACATGTATGTATATCAAACAAATATTACAAAATGTATTGGCGTCTTCTCACTCAATTTTTCTTTCTTCTAAGGATGAGGATGACTATGAATACCACATTCCAGATATAACAGATTTTCTCAGAAAACACTATAACCCATTTCATTCTTCAAAATGCTTTCCTAGAAGTATTGTATGACTGAAGGTCTGATCTGAGAAATCTGTAGATAAACTTGCTTCAGAATGTATGACACTCCAGAATTTTAATTCAGATTTTACCACTGCAGAAATACCTGGTGTCCTTGGGAGAAAGACTAGAGAAGCACCCTGTGGTGAAGCTACATGTATTTTGGCTGGATTCTAAGCTAATTTACTGCAAGATTTCCCTGTTTGCGTTAGTGACACTGAGGTTCTGAAAACTCAGAGTAAGTCCTCTTACTAACCTATCCTACCATTACAGATACATTTCACAATGAGGTTGTTTCTTTACTGTTGCTGCCTATTTGTCTTACCTTTATGTAAGGCTTGGAGTGAAAAGAAGAAATGAGGACAAATCTTCCCTCATGAAAACAGGTCAGATAATCAGTTATGTGAATTGGTCTGATACTTTGTGAATCAGTGGAACTGCACTGATTTACATCAGCTGAAGCTCTAGTCCAGGAAAAAGGAAGTTTACATGAAGTCACTTCTCCTTCCTCTCTTCAGCTCAAGCTCTCTGATTAGGAGGCAATGCCTGAATGCCACACTTCATGTCTCAGTTCTGAAGAGTCCATTCCATCAAATGGTTCCAAACTTCTGCTGGTATCTACTGACGAAGCATTAGTATGGGCTAGACTAGATTAATATTTGGATTGAACAAGGTGTAGAGCATTAAAAATTTAACTCAGAATAATATATAGTGGAATTTAATTATTAATTATCCTGAATATTTTTTATCTTAATTACAACACATTGTTATGGTTAAGATTTAAAACTGTACAACTCTTATTCAAGGCTAATAATAAAAACTGTACAATCTTTACTGAAGGTTAAGAATATCTTACCATATCAGAATAAGTTTATTTGCTTTGATGATAGGTTTCTTTTGAGGACAAATCAAGGTATTTGTATCTGGCTCACAGCAAACATATCTGATTGAACACTGCATGTACAACTTTCTGCAAATATTCAGCTGAACATTTGTGGATAATTGCTTCATTCATAATGTTCTTCTGTTTGCTTTCTGCAAAGTTTTGTATGATCAAGAGTTGTTAACATAGGAAAGCAAGTAAAATATTCCCACAAAGAGAACTAAAAGTGTTCTTTCCATAAGCACTTGTGTGAAAAACACAAAGAGACATTGTCATACACATCATCATATGTAGAATATTAGTTATTTTAGAGATGGGAAGGCTGTTGGAATGATTCCATTTCTAATGCCTCCTAAAACTTTCAAAATGAGACAAGAGAAAGCATAAATTAATCTCCTAAGTATCATTTTCCAGTATGACCTAGGTTAACCCTTTGAATCTCTCTTAACAAAAGTCCGTTGTTAACAAACAAAATTATTAGGTGTTAATCTTTCTTGTTAATAATTTTCTTTTCAAGACAATACATGATAAAAGTTGAATTAGTTCTTCATGGTTCAAAGACTACCTGGTAAAACTTAATACCACATAAAGTGATATAATGGTCCTCATGGCAGAAAAGGTGTATAAAGGCCTTATTGATAAAAAGGCCTTACTACAGCAGCCCTGCTGAAGAAAATTAGTCTTCCATTAAGCATGTCTGTTCTCGGCTGCTAATAACTGATTGCTCGCTTTAAGTCAGCAGTTAGCTGCTATACTGCAGCCATACAAAGCTGAAACCCTTTTGCTAACTAATACGGGAAGTTTTTTAAGTTCAAGTATTACCTATTGTTAAAAGTTTACTTAAAGTATTAGGAAAAATAAAGAGTTCCTCTATTATTTTCCAGGTATTGTGCTGACAGCGCTGTTACAGCTCATGAAAGATTTGTAGATTTGGTCTTGTAGCTCATGATTTTGTTTTGTTTTAATGTTTCACTCTTTTTTTTTTTTTTTGCACATCCTAGTAAAAAGGCAGGGAGCGCTAGATTTCCATATGTGTTTTTAAACAGCAGCTCATGGGGCTGATCACTAGTTGGATTGATTTATGTTTTAATTTTATGGATGATATCACACAATTATCTCCAGATGGAATAATCGGGATGAAGCATTGCCAAAGAACATTAGACACTAAAGAAGTCAGCCAATGCAATCCATTCAGTACTGTAATTATTTTTGTTTTGGCTTCAGACATTTGTGCAGAGGTATAAACTCTTCCTCGTAGGGATTGATTCAATATCTAACTCAACAGAGAGACTTTGATAGACTTCAAGACATATGGCTCAACACCCCTGCAACCCTCCATTGCCTCCTCACCTTCACCTACTGAATATGTCAAAGATCTCTTCGCTATATTTCCTTTCTCTTCTCTTTCCATCCTTTCCTCTCCCCCCACTTTTTTTCCTTTTCAGCACTTTGCAGCTGCTATTTGGACCCATCATTTGTGGTTTATTAAACACAGACAAATGAAATCAAAGTTGTTCAGCCTAGATAAACCAGAAAAATATTAATTTTTATAACAATATATACAGTTCTGATTTGTATTCATTTGTTGGCTGGATGAATGATAACAAGACTGATCACTTCAGGTTTCTCAGTGTTGAGCTCAGCCAAACATTTCTTTCTAGACGAAATGCGACATCTCAAAGGGACAGACATACATAATTTTCTCTTTTTCCTGGGAGAACAAACACACATGGTCTTGCTGAACAGGCCTGCTTTACTGAGTGTCCAACATTTCTAGGAATGCAATTAGTTTTCTAGGAGCGCATTTACAAAAAGGACCTGCCTCAGCTAAGTGCAGGAACCCTGTTCCAAAATTCTCAAACTCTATTTAGAAACTTAAATAAAAGCTAAAAATGGATTTTAAAACATAACTATAGGCTTCAGAGTGCAACTCTTGTGGCTGTAGTCCCTAATGCAGAACCCAAACAAGCCCCACAGAGGACCACAGTAGATGGTCCTCTTCCATGTCTTCCATGCTTACATTGCTTAAAGCACCGCCATGGAGCTAATCAGCTAACTCTGGAACTAGGAGCAGAGCAGTGACACCAGTGCAACTTGCTGAAAGACAGGGATAATTATCATGGATTCAGAGTTGTACTAGTGTGTTTATAGTGCTTTCAGGACAAGAGCCTTTCTTCATGGTGCTGTATGTCATCCTATAGACGCATCTGGAACTAAATCAAAAATCTTCTACAAGTAAGTCTGAGCTGCCTGTAGATCTGAATGACTCACCTTCTCTTCATCATCTGCTCGTGCTATGTTAAATGTATTTATTTATTATTTCATATTTATGCCTTGCAGAATAAGGTATGAAAAATCTATGCAATGTAATGATACATGGCTACCTACTACTTGTTTTTGTAGTAGAGTTGAGCCGTGAAGCTTCCAGGCTTCAAGAGCCTGAGTCAAAATTCCTGAGGTTCACAGCTTTCTGCTAGATTTTGGATCAGCTGCTGTAATTTTATCAGCATTAATTCTTAGTTGTATAGCACATTCTCTTTCTTCCTACAAATATGCACATATAATGGTTTGAGGGTGGGGAAGCTTGTTTATTTATTTCAAACAATTCCTGAAAGTACAACTGGAACATTACTTTGATGGTCTTGTGGCATCTCTGGGGAAGTCCCTTAATATCATTTCTTTAACCTCCTTTATGGAATTTTCCCTTAAATTTTTTGAAGAGATTCTTTGCAGAACATCATTAATCTAAATATAATTATGATGCATTAGCAAAATAAACCATTGGAGAGGAGCTGCTATGTTCTTTCTCTTCTCACTAAGTGTTCAAGAATTTCAGATAGCTGCAATGGTTATTTCCTTACAGAGTTCTTAAGGTGTTCTGTCAACAGCAGTAGAAAAAAAAAAATGTCACTTGCCCTCCATTTCATAGAAAAGAAGTTTATTCTTAGGTTGTGGTTACAAAACAAATAGCTAGGATATAAATTTGCAGCTTATGAGCTACTCCACAGTAAGTGCTCCTCTGTATGATCTACAGTAAACAGGAGGCAATTTGAGGTGGCTTATCCTTTAACACAACAGCAGTAAGCTAGCTCACAGGCTAAAAATATTCTCTAACGCAGTTGCCACAGATCAGCTAATGCTCTGTAAATTCCCTGACTCACACTGGGCAAGCTACCTCCAGCAATAATGCGGCCTCTTGGTAACCTACTCTGTTTCACCATACTGCAGTGGTGGGTTCTCAACCTCTAAGTAACTTAGCAGCATAAATTCCATTTTAAAAGCCTATTGTGTCCAGGTGCGGCACATACATAGTGTAAAACATAAAAACAGAAAGCTAGGAACTTAAATACAGAGACACCATAGGCTAAGTTTTGATACCTCTTTCACCACAAACCTCATACTGAGTTCAGAAAGTTCTTGCTGAATAAGGTGCTTGCTCTAGCCAGATATAGGCCTTTTCTTTGGGCCAACAAGACGAGTGAAGTTATTCAGCTGGCATTGAACCTGAGCTAATAAATCTTCTTGGAACCTCCTATGTAGTATAGAGATGTTCAGGTGGCACTTAATTAGCCTGGCTGGCTCTGAACTGCCTCTGCACTGTCCCAGTCCTTCCAGGAAATAGGAATGCAATACTGAAGCCTTCCTGGCGACTCCACAAAATGAGCCTGGGTCTGCAGGGCTATTAGTTTGTGTTCTGCACACACAACATAGCTAAACTGCTCACAGTCCCAAGCTGGCTGTGAAGGCAGTACAGCTGTCTTTCTCTGGCACTGTGCCTAAACTAGTAAGTCCAGGCAGTCCAATGCCGCCTTGGTAAGGGGAAAGCTCAGGTATCACTGCTTCCAAGGTATGATTAAACCTCAAACTGACAAGGTACCCACAGGTAAATGAGCATTGATTGCATATGAGAAGTTCAAAATTGCACAGAAAACACATGGCAGAGCCAAGGTCTGCACCTAGGCCTCCTGTATCTCAATCTAGTGCCTTAGCTACAAGACTATTTCCCCTCACCAGATGGGGTACATTTTCAGTAGTTTGCCAGTACACGAAAGATTGCTTCTCAACCCAGATTTGTTGGCGGATGGTACAGTCATCATAAACAGAAGACATCCATGACACTGCCTGTGGTGCTAAATAAAAACAACAAAAAAATACAACTAAATAAAAACAAAAACAAGCAAAATAAAAAAGAGGCAGGGACCATCCCTTGGACCTGGAAAGTGGAGTGCATCCACCCTGCTCATGGCTAGTCCTCCTGTGGCAAATTGCTCATGTGCAACTACAATAGCATTTCTTCGTGAGCTGGTCTAGTGCCTCCACGGCCCTCAGGCATAATTACCAGTTAGTAGTTTTATTTCAGACTCTCTTCAAACTGCCCAACGTGATTACTGACTGTGTTGCAAGCTACCAGAGTTCATAGCATGAAACTGAGGATGTGTGTTGCATGAGGGCATATGAGGATGCTGAAAGGTGTAAAGCCTCCTGGAAACATGTTGGCAGATTGTGTGGGGCAAAGACAGCCAGACCCATGGAAGCCTTGTCCATAGTGCTTTGTGGGGCAGTCCCTTGAGCGGGCTTTCCCCCAGAATTGTATCCAGGCACTATCTTGGAGAGCTCAGTTGAGCGGCCCAGAACAGAGTTGAAGGGGGGAGGAGGGGGCACTAATAATGAAGTGGCAGAGACAATCCAGGGTCCACTGATCAACCTTCCTCTCTGGTCTCCTTTTATTGAGCAGTCTATGTGTACCTTGATGTCCCCAAAATCAACCAGTTTTGAAATGTATGTTCATATTTAGAAGGTACTTAGGTATTTTGGTAGTGATGATGGACAGAACTTGTGCATACTGTCTACCCTCTACGTATTTTGTTGTCATCTAAAAAATAGCCTTTCATCAAAAAGCTTGCTAAAGTTTATTTCATTTCTCATCCCGAGAGCATGCTTACTGTTAAGACAACTGGCCTATGAACAAACGAAGAATATTTCTCTCTTTTTCCCTGAATTATTAAAACAAAACACAACATTTAAAGGGTAAAATATCCTGAGACAAAACAGTCAAAACATTCATGTGAACTTTGTTGAAAAAAAATATCCACCATTGTATTGTGACAACAGATCCCACTGCATTTGTTTGACACGTATGAGTTTGTACAGTACAGCAACTGAAGATGACAGAAGTCACCTTTGCTTCCTCCTAGTTATTATCACAGATTGTGCAATGAGTTTGAAAAATTACTGGCTTGTGACTTTATTATTTGCAGCAAAAAGAAACTGTGCTAATAGAGATAACAAAGGTAAAGGAAATCTAAAAACATTCAGCATACATGGATAGTAGGGCAGGAAATCAAAATGCAACACCAGAGGCAACAACAACTTGCAAAGTCCTGCATGACCTCTTAGTGAAGGTGACTGGTATTCTCCTCTGCATTCATGGGCTTTTATTTCAGAGGAGTACAACTACAGGAGCGCAAGTGTAGTAGAAACGATAAGACTATAACAAGCTCAGCTAGCCTCTTTGAGTCAAAGAAGCTAGACCTACCCTCATCTGGGAATCATTCTAAGAATTTTGAGCTCCACCTTGTGCTACATAGGCAGTAGAGGCAATATACCTTGATTTTAGCATAGCATTCTTATCAGCAATCTAAGAAAATAGAGCATAGATGAAATTACCATATAGGACGTGAACAACTGATTGATCTGGCTTCCAAATGGGTTATTAAAGGTATCTGTTCTAGGCCTGATTCCACTCAATGCTTTCATTAAGGACCTGGATGAGGCATCAGAGAACATGCTTACATAATCGGGGGTGATAATAATGGTGAGAGCTGCAAAGGATATGATTCATCATAGTGTTGAAAACTGAAAGTGATTGAAATGAACACAAGCATATTATAAAAATCAAATGTAACATACTACATGCTGGAAGGACAGATAAAATATAAGATGAGGAATTAAACGTATAAGCTGCTCCACTGCAGAAGAGAGGCTAGGGAGTTACAGTAGATAATAAATACATTTTGAAGCCAGAACATGGCACTACTACTTTTGGTATGTACCAACAGTGCCCTACCTGAGGCACTATATGTAGTGCTGGTGAAACTTATCCGGCACACTCCATTCAGTTCTGGGCATAACACAAATTGGAGAAGGGCAGAAAAACATCAAGAACGATAAGAGTGCTATAAAGCTAATCTATCAGGAAAAGTAGATGAATTTGGAGAGGGAGTCTTCTTCACCAAAAAACCAATAAGATGTATGTTTGAAAATGCACATTTCAACATTTTTCCAGTACGCAAAAGGACAACAGTTAAATGTTAATAGGGGTAGCCAAAGGGGGGGAAAAAAAATCGGTGCTTCTGAGAGTAATTAAGAACTGCAACTGGCTATTTAGGGAAAGGGGGTAGCTAAGAAATCTGTTCCATTACTGGTTGTTCAGTTAGCTCTAAGATGGTCTAAGCATATTCTGCTTCAGAGCAGGGGAATTGTTCATATACTCCCTGAAGTCACTCCCAGCCCTACACTCCAAAAAACTACTTGTACATGGACAAAGAAGGTATTGGTACAATGCTCTTACAAAAGTATTCTCCAAGCTGGACACAAGTGGCTTCTGTACCCACTGCTAGTGTGTCCATAGTTAGCATCAGCAACAAAAAAAACCCAAAACCTTTATTCTCATTCCATGCATAAAAAAAAAGCTTCATGAAAAAAAAGAAACGTGGAAAAAAAAGCTTTAAAAGAAAAAAATAAATAAAAAAGACTTCCAACAAACCTTTACTGTCATTTCCCAGAGAGCGCTATACTGACTCTCTAAAGTGCCTTTGAACTGTTTTTGCCAGGACTCCACAGGTGTGTAAGTACACAAATGCTTTTATATTTCAAACCACAGATTTACCAGAAAGCCTGAATCTTGATCTAATCATTAGATTATTATTTTTTAATTGTTTTTCTATTTTGCTTATATTGAGAACAGCATATAAGGCATAACATTTCACTCTTGGCAGGCCAATGGGAGTGCAGTGCATGAGCAAGTGCTTTGACATGCTGGAGCAAACATCAACAAAGGTCAAAACCTAGGTTAATAAAACACATTGTTTAAGGAAACAATGCCTCATTTTTGAATGAATTCTATTATCTTCTTTTCAGACAGATGGTCTAATTTCTTTACATTAGGGCAACTCCTAAAGAATCAGCTGCTGAGATATGCAAGTACCATAAGGAACAGGCATGAGCCAGTCTGGCACCACTGATATGTGACTGGCCAGATCATTGGTCTAACGTGGTTTAATTCTAGGAAACCTCCCTTTGAATAGCTAAATGAAAAGGTAGCCAAAGGGAGAAGTGAGGAAAAAAACAAGCAAACATAAAAACAAAAAATGACTTCTGGATTTGTGATTCTGTGATTTGGACAGAAGCAAAAGCAAAACAATTTGGACAGCAACAAAACCCACAAAAAGGAAATATTAGAGCAAGAGAAGACGGGAAGAAGGCAGTAAGCAGAAAGTGTTTCTTTGCTTTTGTTTTATAGTATTTGCTGTGTGCGTCTTCAAATTGTCTGGAACTTCATGGACACTAATTCATTCATTAATATCTAGGTATCAACTGCACACAATCATGATCTCTCAGAAAGTAACTTCTAATGTCCACCTTCTGTAAAGCTCTATTCCAGATGCTTTTTTCACCTTAGGGTTAGACTGTCCCTGCCCGCTCTTCATTGACTTGAACTCTGTCACCCACAGTCAGATAAGCTGACAAGGCAAAGTAATGAAACAATAGCAAAAGATCTGCACCCTGTTGGTGATCCAGCAGATTATTCTGACTGGATATCTTTCAGCCAAGAAATAAGAGAATTTTCTAAGTAATCTAGCAATAGATCCAATGACGTTGACCCTTACCACATGTCACATCAGACCAGCCGAAGGCTCCAGGGATTTGCAGAGTTAATTTTGCAACCCCAGGGAAGAGAAGATGGAGTTGTAACCAGTATAGTTTACTCCACTGACTTGTCAGAAATTCCCACTGGTAGACTGATATGTAGCCCCCTCCTACAAATAGGCTTACAGAGAAATCTCATTCGTGTCATGACTAGAGGCCTTTTGAGGAGAAGCATCCTTGTTATGTGGTACATACAGCAGTCCCTGGGTTTGCTGAACCAATCTTGATTTTCAGCATTATTACTAATGGAGCTTTATTCCAGAAACAAAGGTTGGCTCTTTGCTGATGAGTTGGGGTCTGGCTTTGAGATTGCTAATATGATCTGACAAAGGGGTAGATGGCAAATACTTTTGGGGGTGGCATAATTAGCAAGGGACATGGAGAAAAACAAACAAACAAACAAACAAGGGCAATAGGCACCTCATTAAACATCTCAAATCCAACTTTGGTGTTTGAAGGGAGCTTGTGTAAAAACAGTGTGCTAAATACAGGATTATCCAGCAGCAGTAGTGTGGAGACAACTGCAGTGACTGACTTGGATTTTATAGAGCTGTCTAGTGTTTTCACATGGGATGGAAAGAGACTTTCAACTGAAGGACTGAGAAGAATCCTCCTGCCAAAACCTTCTAAATCCAGCTAATTATTGAAGGGAAAGGCACTAGGAAGGGGAAGGTGGGACATAAAATCTTCTGGCACAGGTTTATTTATTTATTTGTATTTTTTCCACACCTCCTCCTTAAATTAAACAATTACATCCATTGATGCTAGCTTTGAGATTGGAATAAATACTTTGGGTTCAAGTACAAGTGCTTCAACTCCCCCCCCCCAAAAAACAAAAAACAACCAAACAAAAAAAACAACCCACACCCTCAGAATGAAGAAGTACTGCAAGCCTTGTGGCAGCTGCTTGAAGACCCTCTAAGAAATGAACTTCTCATTAGAGGTAATCCCTACCCTAGTGAAGACAGAGGCAAAATTTGAAACAATCTCACCACTGCTAGAAATTTATACCCAGCTATCAGGAACATGAAGTCCAGTTCTGGCTTGCTCTGCACTGGCACTGCCCCAATTACTGTAGAAGTAAAAGATATACAGCCCTCTACCCTAGCTCACCCTGATGATGCATGCAGAATGGGAAATGCTTGCAAGGGTAATTTAATCTATCTGGCCTGTGTAAGGCTCTCTTGATAATCTTGGCTACTATGCCATTGCTCTGAATGAACGAGAAGCATGCCTCTGTTTTTTCTTAATTGAAACTGATTTCAGTGTGCAGACTTCCATTACCAGGCCATTTCCCAGAGATTCTGCTGAACCCAGGTGATGACAGTATTGCCAGTGTTGAAGTTTATTTCTATGCAACCTTGCATAACATTGACCTGTTGGGAAAGAGCCCCTGAAAGGGCTTGAAAAAGTAGCCAGTCTGGATAAAGACAGAAAGCAGGTTTCAAAAATCTGAATTCTGACTGCCTGCTGCCAGCCAGTCTGAAACACTGCCTGATTGTCCAGAGTAGCCTGCAATCGTGTGGGAATATAAAGCCACACTTGTAATCTAGACAAGTGAATTGGCTGCTATTTCCCCACACAATGATATGGATTTAGCTGGAATGCTCTCTACTGCAAACACAACTGAGGTGGAAACCTTTAACACTATTAGTCAACAGCTTGCATTTTGTTTTTTTTCCTCTCCTTTTAAATGCACAAGCACCGTAAGACTGAATTGAAGATGCAGACATTTAAAACTGGGCATGTGCATATTAACATGCAAAGTGTGCATATTAATATGCAAAGTACATGTGTTGCATCTTCATTTTTGAAAAGGACAACCAATAGTTAGAACTTTTCTCTGTGGAATCTAAGATGTGGTATCCCCTATTCTAACCACCTAGTTAAAACACCAGACAAGTTTCTCATGTCTCCCATTCTACTTTCTGCAACAGGCCTTCCTCCAACCTCAGTATATACAATCTTGCCCTACTCTTATCTATTCAAAGATCATTTTCTTAGCTCATCATTCTGTTCTGTTCTCTCTCTTGAATCATTCCCCCATCAAATCAAATCCAAGATGCTTCTCTTCACTTTTTACATCCATCACAGCCTAACTTCAACTTACCTGTCATTCACAGCAGAAATGCTGACTTTTACCTCATTGTACACATTTGTCATCCTTGGCTGCATTTGTATTTGCTGTTGCTCATCTAAGATGCAATTGTGTAAGCTAACTGGGGCAAAAAACAGCTTTAGCATCTGAAAGTATAGTGTTATACTCCATAATAAAGACTCTCAGTCATTGTAGCAATACAAATTATACATTTTAGCAATAACCTGACACTCTTAAAACGATCTCTAATAGTCTTCTACTGGTCATGGGGTCTAGTTTGCTAGTTACTAAATAGGACTGAGCTTCCTAAAGTCAATAGCATCCTTAATATTTATTGTTTTCAACCACTCCAGTGGTCTTCTCAGCTAAGCTCACTGTTGGCATTTATATAGTCATTAACACTGTAGCATGTAAACCTGGTAAAACATTTTGCTGGAGGAGCTGATTTTCCATTTTATCATGGCTGTGATCAAGAACACATATCTGAATCTTAACTATAACTGATAACTGGTATCACTTCCAATCTTCATTTGCAACTTTATAGGCTGCCATCATATCTTCTTGTATTTTGCATCCTTGGAGAATGAGATTCTGTAAGATTCTGTAAGATAAGAATCTTACAGTGTCACTGGATGGCATAGGGGTGTAAGAGCGAGTTGTTCACTTTTGGAAGAATTACCCAGAATATTTGGGCCCCCTGAATCTCTATATTATATATAKAGAGTGGAATGATGATATATATTGATACACACACACGGAGGGAGGGAGGGAGATGGATGAGTGGAATGTGCCTGGATCATGGGTTTGCAAAAGACTTCTGAGAGACAGGAATTAACATGATACTATCAGCCGAATTACATTTGATAGATTGAAGTATTCTTTAGATATTATTTCAGATTCCCACAATTGCAAAAACTACAGATAAGTGAAATTGACAGAACCCCTAATACTTACCTAGCCTAAATCATTCCTGCCAAACACTTTTCTAACCTGTTTTCAAAAACACAGTCCCCCTAGTCTGTCTGCCCTAGTGCTTACGTACTCTTAAAGTTAGCATTCGTCCCTGTTGCAAAGAGATTCACTCTCACAGAAATCTCAGCCTACCACTTCTTGTCTCATCTGTCACTGACATGGAAAGCAGACTTCTCTCTTCCTTTTTTACAGCATGATTTTATGTATCTGAAGACTGCTGTCTCTTCCCACACTTCTCCAGATCAAACAATCCTAATCTTCCCAGATCATTTTTTCCTGATTGKAGACCATGTCTCCAATCACTACCTCAAGACAACCGATTTTTTCCCATCCCTTTGCAGCATGTGTTTGCCTGTATAACATAATAGCTGTTCTTAGGAAACTTTGCATGACTTCCCCATAAATCTGCCAGGCATTTAGATCCTGATATGTTTTGCGGGACTCTTCCCATTGCCTTCAGCAGGGGCTGTATCAGACCCTGTTCATGACAGCGTATGTCAAAGCTTGCTTACTATAGGTATTCTGAAAGATATAAAATAGGCAAGATTCTGTGTATAAAAAGGACAACACACATTTTGCAATTCCTTTCAAAACTGAAATAACCCATGGAGACAAAGCAGTCATCTTGACTCAAATACACTGCTTTGTCTCTTTAAGCTACATTTCAATATTCTTTTTCTTCTTCCACAGTGTGGAGTATATACTGCAGTTCAGGCTCAGAACAAGTCACCAACCCACAAGTCAAACTTCCTTGGGGATCTGGTTAGCAGTTGACTCAGCAGCACATATACAAAGTTTTTAGTTGACAGGAAACCTGGTTTACAGAAGCCATGTATTTTCTAAATTATGAAGTAAATTACATATTACAATTGCAATTTATTGATGGGGCTTAAAAACTTGTACTACAGTATTATCTATGGTTGAAAATGAAAAACGAAATCATTAAACCAAATCAAGTTAGCTTTTTCTTAAAAGAGTTTAAGCTGAGTTAAACACCAGTGATTTGTGATTTTTTTTCTGCCAAACATCAGATAACAAAAGTGGAACTCAGCTTTAACCTTGATCACATAAAAATCAAACTCATCCTTTTAACTGTACAGAGGCCAATTAAAAAAAACTGACATGAAATCCCCAAATACCAAGATTAATGAAAGAGTCATTTGAAAGTGACCATGAACGAAAATTGAAGCTAAACAGTTTGCAAACATCATTTGATGAGCTACATAAATGAACACTTTATTCTAAGATTGTTATGTTTTAAAATGTTTTTATCTGAATCTGTAGTGGAAGGATTTAATTGGGATGGAAACCAGCAAATAACTGCAATGATCAATGAAGATGATAGCATCTAAAGAAGACCTTTTCTTAGGTTGAAAGATATTTATAAACACAGCACCAATTAATTTATTTTGCTCTCTCTGTATAGTTCCTTATTTTATTCTTGTCTTTCACCTGCAGGAATTCATTACATACTGCACACTGTGAAATGAGTTACCTAAGCTGCATCTTAGACAGGAAAATTATCTCATCCCAACCAAAGTGCAAAATCAAAATAGCTGGAAAGACTGTAAATGACTTGGAAAAACAGTTATGATTGCTACTTCATTAGTCAGGATGCACCACTCAAGAATTCTCTTTTCAACCACTTCTCATGTAACCACATGGGACAGGGCTACTCATCAGGAATTGATTTTAGTCAGTGTTGAGCCTAGTCCAGGATTAAACTGAAGTAAACATTCGTGATTCAAGGTGCTCTGCCATGGCTACAGTTTTAAGCAGCCAACTGGCCATAGTTTTTATGTGCAGAAGCAACACAAAGCACAGTGCTAGCATTTTATGACGAAACAGGCATCACAAGAATGTGTTGTAAGCATATAAAACATCCACATCCGTCTCTTCTGCTGGAGTATATGATGCTGTAAGGCAGTCACCTCATTCCCCAAATTGGGTAATGTGACTGGGATATGATTAGGATGTGTAGGGAAGGCACTGATTTACCGTATTCTTGCAGTAGTATTTATTAGAGAGTAATTCTGTCAGTCCCCCAGCACAGAAACACACCATTTCCCAGAGGCAGATTTCAGAGACAGCAATGGTAGAAACAAACACCTACAGTCTCTCTAATGGGAATTTATGCTGAGGAAAAAAACTGGACATGCTGTCCCAAGGACACTCAAAATACATTCAGAATTAGACCAAGGGAAGTCTCCATAATAAAGCAGACAAAGCAGTTTTAGTAGAATCTGAGGGTGTCAAAATTATTGGCATATTTGAATAAAGTTTAGCACATACACGCTTGCACATATATACATACACGGAAGAAATGTTGCAATGATTCCTTTTGACATCTATGAAACAAGAACATCTTGATTTCTTCAGGTTGCATTTGCAAGAAGATGTGGTGCCATTATCCCCCCCTCTAATGCACATATTCATAGTCAGGACACCATTTTGAAAGATATGAGAATTGTGCCAGATTGGAGTAGGGACTCAAAGGGGCTTCTAACTACTGAACTATTGGCTGTTCTGTAATGAATCTTTTCTAATCTTCCCAGCTGAGACTGTTGTACTTCATACATGTGCTCAGACATTTGCTGAAACAATGACTCCCATCTCACCCCCAAACAGGAGAGTACTGTCACAAGCAGCCTGTAGACTTATTCACCCTTTCTCTTTCTATCCTGATGAAGATGTGAGCAGTGGTGGTGACACCTCTAAGGGAAGATGTCCTCTGTGTATAATCCTTTTACATTGACACCCAGCTCCTTACTCCTAGTAACAGGAATCATAATAGGCATCCAAATCAAAGATGATTAGGACTACAGTTCAGAAGACTACCTAAGACTGGCTGTGGTACACTTGCTTTTATATTTAAGGCTCATCTTCTATTTCTTAAAATTCATTCCAGTAAGCTTTCAGCTAGCCACTCTCCACTCTTCATTGCTATTCAACCTTCCGAGGTACTGCAGGAATGAAGAAACTTTTCTGCTCTAAAATATCTGCGGAATTTAGGTCAGAATAGCATTTTACTACAAATGCTATTATATTACAGTAGAAGGCTTGCTTCCTCCACCTAGTGGCTAAAATACAAAGCAAATAACCCATGCTATGAAAGTTCCTCCCCTATAAAAGCAAAATCCAAATAAAGAGAAGCCCTTATTTCCCACCATTTTGTGGGGCTTCATTTTATCTGTACTGACAAAGCTTTTTCTGCCTCCTCCCCCCCCTGCCAAACCCTCAATAAATGGAATTTTGTCTTCTGAGGCAAATCAAGGGACATACATTTTGCCCTCAATGAAAGCTGCTGGGCTAAAATCCCTAGAGATCTGAACCATCTGTTTGCTCACAGAAGAGGCACAGTGTGGGCAAATCAGCCCACTATTAAGACACTTAGATCTTCCCAGATGCACACTGAGGAACATGAGAGGAAGATAAGAGGAAGAAATGCAAAGGTGCTGTTTCTCTTCCATTTGTGCTCTTAAGCTCACTGTGGGTAAGGCTTGCTGACTGGTATAAATTACAGCTGCCTGAAGCTCATGATAGGGTTGGCAACAGCTCCCGCAGCCCAGAAGAACAGGCTTGAGGTTATGGAGTCATAAGAAAGCCCCAGCCATGTCCCTTCTCAGTTATGCCCTTTAGATCTACAGCAAGAGGAGCACACTCTACAGCTGCACTCAGCACATACCTCCACTGGTATGTGGACTGCCCTCCACTGGGACGAGCCTCCTGCTTGTGTTGGCTTCATGGGGACATCATACACTTGGTCTGGTCCCCAGGATTCAAATGGATTGTTTCATGACTGTAGCTGAAGTTTACTGTGCATGCAATTATTTTCCAAGGCTAAATCAAATTGACATACGGAAGCAAGAATGACAGTGCCAGTTACAGGTCCCTTTCTAGAACATAAAGCAATCCAGAAAAGTAACCAAGACAGTACCTTGCAAAGTTGTTCTCACTGGCCTGCCTTTCCTTCCTCTCCTGAAAGTAGCAATAAATTATCACCACCACCTACTGGAGTCAGCTTAAAAAAGCAAAACAAACAAATAGCCCTCAAAAAATCACAAACAAAAAACCTTCTGTCAGGTAAAGATATAGACAGAATACAAATCCATTCATTTAGTCACTGTAATTGCACACTGTGAGCTTCATTTCCTCCAACAGACAAAAGGAAACAGTCCTTCTTCTGATTACTTTAGGTAGGATCCTACTTAAATTTAGGTACCTCAAGCTGGACCGAATGCTGGGTAGTCTCCCAAAACTCTCTTTATAATCAAAGGAGATAAACAGGTGTCTCCAGAGGGTGAGTCATCTTGCCTTTCTCAGAGCTTGCTTTAGGATGAGCTGCACTGCCTTCTGCAAGGTCTATCTCTCTAGAAGAGACCTAGGATGGCTAGCTCAGAATTTGACCAGCTCTACTTTGAGATGATAAATTAGAGCAGATGGACCTGACACAAAGATACTAGGACTGAAATTTTTAAATGCTAACTATATGCTTCACTTTTTATTCTAAAGAGCCATTAGCTTTTCTCACAGTGAGGAAGGCAAGTGTTTTATTTTCAAGTTCAAAAGTCCAGTCAGAGTATTTTACCACTGGGGGAGGGGGGAATGGGTGCAAGGGAGAGAAACGGAAAATTTTCTATTCATTTCCCCCTGATTTGCAATCAGCAATAGGTTTCACAAACCTGAGGCAGGCAAGAGACTGATCAAATGCTCTGAGGCTTTTCCACTTACTAATGGCCCAGTCCAATGACCTTTGTAGTAACTTTACCAGTCATTCTAGTCTGGTTCAGCAGCCATCCACTACTTACTGACAGAGGCAGATTCAGATGGAGATTCACAGACCTCTCCCCTCCTGTGTGATAAGGGGCATGCTCTGGAAAAAGCAATGGTAATCAGAGATGCAATAGGCATAACTTCCTTGGCTCCTAATCACTCCCAATAAACCCAGTCCTATCTAAATGTGTATGTTTGCGCTTTTTTCTTTAGTCCCAGAGGATTCAATACACTTATGTTTACAAAGAAGAGAACCAGAGGAGAGCCTCAAACACATTCTCCATGCAGAATCAACTTTGCAAAAACAGCTGCTACTATTAAAAGCATTCTTTTAGTTGTAGAGAATATATAAGATTGGTTTGACTTAAATGGAATTTATGTTTACCCCTATAATTAAGCACAAGGTTAAGTGCTTTTCTGAATATAGATTGATTTAAACCTGTATTTAAATGTTTTGCAGATCTGGATAATTAGTACATCAATGACAGAGTCATAAATATAACCAAAGAGAATTGTTTTTATGTCAGAATTTTCAACATTATAGGAAAGTTATAAAATAAGATGTAAAAAATATCATATGGGGAAAATATGCATTAATTTTACAGTTTTTAAAGATATTGAGGGGATTGTGGGGGAAAAGGGACTTACAGAACTTGCACTCAGGACATCCAGTTTATATACCACTGTCTTCATCAATGAGTCACCTGCATCAAAGCACGAAAAACTGAACTAGAACATACTTATGAAGAGATTATAATTTGTATAAAGTATATCTAATTTGTATAAAGTATATCTGAGTAGGCTTCGTCTGAAAGAGATTGCCTGTTAATTGGCAATATATCCTTTCAGAGTTAAAACGCAAAGTCTCTCTGAATGTCAGAGGAAGGCACTTCCTTAACAATATATTATAAGAAGTATTACTGACCTATTTCCACTCTTCTCTTCAAGCAGTGAAAAGCATGGAAGAGATACTTGCATTGTTATGAGATACTGCAAGTTTCATGCAACTTAGGAAGCAGAATCACCAAATGGGTTAAGACCTAGCTTAGAAGTAACAAGACTTCTCTGCATTTCTGATTAGCAATGCTCATAAGTAATGTCTATCAGTATACAGTATGGCAGTGTATAATGCAGTAATACATATTAATAATATGCCTTCTGCACTCTGAGACATTGTGGCTTAGAAAAACAAGTCATTTAATCTACTCCTGATGTCTTCAAAAAGCCCAGGATTTCTGCCTCTACATCTTCCATTTTCCATCTGTAAACAAGCTTAATACTGAAAACTGGCAATGGCATGACACTTGGTTCACCACCTTTATTCATGCTTTCAGTATTTGTTTTCATGCCAAACTGAAGTGAGAAGCAAGATGCTCCGCATGTTTCCACAAAACCAGTACAGCATAACAAGTCCTTCTTCAGCCCAAACAGGTCAAGTTATCACTTCAGGTCTTACCCCGCACATACCCACTGGTCAATGCAGTGCTAAGCCATAGATCCCAGAGCTAGAACAAGACACCCAATGGACTCACACGGCACAGCACAGTACAGCGCAAATGCATCAGCTTACAGATGTTTCATGCAGAGACAGCGGAAGTGTTAGTGCAGTACTACACTCAGTTTAATCCACCTTTGTTTATACTCAGGTTAATCTTTTTTTTTTTTTTTAATAAAGCTAATAAGTACTGCTGCAATGTAGCAATACCATTTCCCATACACTTGAAACAGGGTATAGATAAACACCCCATATACAGAAACGACCACACTACTTTACCTCAGAATCTTTGCTATAAAAAAGCCAAGAATCTCTATTGAGATAGTATATTTAAAAAATTAAATGAAAAGCTTCCAAGCATTGCATTAACAGCAGTACTTTTCTATGGTATAGGTAAGATTACAGTAACCTGCTAAACATGATAAAGTTGCTAGTCATACTGCCTTTCCTTCTAAAATCTAGCTTAACACCTACCTTTTCAATGAAGGATAACATCAACCCAGTGATGTATACTAGCGGACGTTGCTGGGTTTAAGCTCCTTTTCTATGCTATCAAAACCCACAGTGAAAATTTTGAAGCAGCTCTTTTGTTAAATCCCTTACTAGCAATCTCCAATTTAAGTTCCCTCTATCTGACCAAAGGGATAGAAACACAGATCAATAGTACAGGGAGATACAGCAGGATGACTCTCTCAAGAAATTCATAGCACTGCAGGAAGAATTTTCACTTACATTTCAAGCAGGATCTAGGAATTCCTGTGCACTAGATTTGCTTTGTGAATTGTCTTAACAGCATCATCTCAGCACAAAATGGATTCTTTTGCCTATCACTTGGAAGACTTTTGCTTTGTGCCAAGTCGACTTTAATAGATCCTGGGCCACTTCTGCCCCCAACAAGCACTCTGAATAATACAAGCAGGGACATTCACACTTTCATCTCAGAAATCACCCAAATCTTTGTAATCTAATACAGGTTGACTGAAGTCTCACAGGCAGGCTGCGAGAACAGAGCCGTATGCATTTCCTACTCAGAGACGCAGGCTATTTTTAGACAACATTGGCTCTCTAGCCAAGCGAGATTTACTGCTATCCTAAAGGTGAGATGAAAGGGCAATGCAACTCGTCACCAATTCAGTAAAAATGAATGTTAGTGTTGCAAATATCTGAGGGATTTTTTGCCTCCCCTTTTTTTTGGGGCGGGGGGAGGGAGAGATGTTATTCTGAGTTGCTTAAAGGAGGCATTTTTGTTTCATTTTGCAAGGATTGTGCTTAATATCCTACATAGCTACCCAAGTTATAGATGTGTATGTATGCCACAGCCAGCAGTCAAAGGTGATCATGCATTCATATGCTGCATTTCCACCTGGAAAGACAGTATGTTGATTGTATAAATGACGGCTATTTGCATTGCATAGTCTTTGGAATCAGCAAAGGTTAGGACTTTTTTTTTTGTGCTTAGGGGACTGAAATAATGAAGCTGTTGGCAACATCTTTTTAAAAGGTAACTGCAGGTAAAGATACATGAAACGTGCAGAAATGAGAAACAGCCCTGGCTATAATTAGGGAATTACCTGTTACTTTTTTTGTCCTCCCCTGCCACCCCAGAAAGACTCACCAGCACAGGCTGTCATCCCCACCGGCTCTGCTCCTTCCTACACTGTCTCAAGCTATTTCACTCTGCTGAAGCAATTTCACATTGAAGTGATTTGGGCTTTCACAGGCTGATTCCCACACACACCCCTTGTATTGTCTGCAGCAGTGCAATTTCATTTGTACAGTGTTTTACTTTGATTATCAGCTCAGGTAGACAATTAAAACACAGTGCCACATTAAGTTTATACTTCGCCACCTATTAGGAGGAAATCCAGAAGATATAAGATTCACTTCAAATCAGAACTGCTGCAAATGAGGAAGAACTTGTGACAGCAGGACCTTGAGACAGAAAGGAATCTGGAGTTCATCCAAACCTGTTTTTATCCCCAAAATATGTATTTTAACTTTCTGAACATCCATGAGATTCTGATTCAGCTCTGTACCTAAGACTGAAGCCACACTTTGATTAAGCTATGAGCTTATAAATCCATACTGGGTTAACTCACTGTTCATATGCTTAAAGCTAGACACATTCTTAAGCGCATTGATGCACTAGGCCTTAATGCAGTCTAGACAGATCATCTCTACCACGTCATCCCTTTTTTTGTGGCAGCTGGGGTAGTTTGAACTAGTAACTTTTTACTGATAGAAACTGTTTATCCTCCATTTCCTGTTTAATATGACACCATTTGAGATTTCCAGATAAATCTCAGGAGACAGACTGATAGCTGAAAGAGACTGAAGCTTGTAGTTACACAGTCTGTCCTACCTGCCCAGCTTTCGAATATAAACTGCTCCTAAGAGTGGCTTGGAGTCATAATAGGCACTGACCGGATGGAACAATATATCTGCTTGTAAAACACGTTCCCCACACAGCTAGGCCAGCTCTAGTTGACTGGCACTGTCAACAATGCCCTGGCATGCTTTGTGGATGATTAACACACATTCTTCACACTTCAGCCTGATGTGCAGGTGCTTTCTCAGCCTGCTTCCAGTGTTCACATTTTATASTTCGTATAACTCTTAACATATCCCCTAAGACCTGCTTTCACAGCCTTTTACTCACTCCAAGACTACTTCAAATTCCATGAGTTCCCTCCTCTCCTTCATCCCCCAATAAAGACCCAATACTTAGAGTTTGGGTGTACACAGCTTATGCCCAACAGTACTGCAGAGTCTCAACAGTCCTGCCCACCAGTGACTTGGTTCAGGGATCACACCAGCATCTACCACATTCCTTTTCAGCCCATGTACTCAGGAATGTCTAGGCAGTACACCTGTGTCTGACAGTATAAGCAGTTTCAATTACCCTAAATTAAAAGGATGAGCCAGATTCACCACAGATTTCCCCTGCTACTTCTCTGATATTAACTGTGTTGCTGAATCCAGACCAGTAGCTTTAATTTAAAATTTCAAAGGCGCAGAGACCTGCCTGCCATGACTTGAGAACAAAGCTGCAAGTACCCTGCTGCCCCATCTTCCTGCCTTCCTCCTGCAGTAACAGCACCAGTGGGCAGGATGCCAACATCACTGCCTCAGAGTGACACCTTGTCCCTTCTCCCCTCAGTGGCTTGCTTGTACCACCCTCTTGAAAAACCCACTCTCCTCCCAAGACGAGCATGCTTAGGAATACACCACACACCTGAAGGAGCTGGTTCCTTACTCTAAAGTGGTACAGGCAAATATTATCAATTTGTAAAAAACTGATTACAGAGAATTTTACATTTTTGTTTCTCTCCCTCCCCAATCTCAACCTGGTTTTTTAGGGAAACAAGATTTTTCTGTCTAACAGACCACAGCTAATAACTTATGAACTTGTTGGTTAACTTAACCAAATTTGAGAGCGAGACAGAGGTCTCAAAGAAACACCGTATTTTACACATTTTTTCCATTAAAAAAGGTGTGGGGGAAGCAACAGTCAGACAGGCAACATTAATGCCATGCCAAGAGACTAGAGAACATGGACATGCTGGCCATTCAGCCTATCTCTATCAGGCAGCCAGTCAGATCATGTGTAGCTCTGACCCAGCCATAGCATGACGGCCTTGCAGAACTGAAGGGCTTGAGTGGGGATGGACTAGAGAGATTTTGCAAGGGATTAATAAGAGTATAACTGGGGAAACAGGAAGACTTGTAAGTATTGCAACAGGAGACTGGTGGGGAGGTAGGCAATGTAGAGGATGCAAGACCTAAATTTACGGCAACTCAGGCTTCATTAATTCAACTGCAACTGATTTATTCTTCTCAGTATGGCTCTTTGGAATTGCAGAAGACAGCTTCATTCATTCTTCTGAGTTTCATTATTTCTATGGCAAAGACTCCCATAAAAATAACTGTAACACACACAAAAAGGCTTTCATATGCACACACACAAATCTAGCACCCCCCTCCATCTTCTCCCAGACAGCAACCACAGAAACATATAATATGAAAAAGGAAGGGAGGGTCATAAAGTTAATGCTTGTTGCTTTACATTAGCCTGGTAAAATGAGAGGTCTATGTATGCCTTCAAATTCTGATGGTACAGTCTTGTATGGCTGTATCCATAAGAAAAAAAAGAAGCCTGAATATTAAGCTAAGTGGGAAATGTATTAGGCATTGGTTAAGAGGATGAATTGGTTAAAATGTTCCTTTTCCTTAACAGCTCTAAAGTAGGCAGGCAATTGCATGCTGTTTATTTTGTTCAGAAATTGATTTTAAATTAAAATGACAATTCCCTAAAAATATGGCAGCATCCTTGAGATTCAAAGGCAGTCATCTATCATAGTTTCATCTTGGAAGACATACCAAACATGTATGACCACGTGTTTTATTTCTAGGAAGCATACTATATTGAATAAGTTGACACTGCAATGTAGTACAAGTATCTATAAGTAAACAAGAGGAATTATTTATCCTCAAACGCTTCCACTGGTTTCAGTGACAACACAAGGGCAGTCCTGGATCTCTATCTTCAGTATAAGTTCAAATGGTAGATTAAAAGCCTACAAGCAAGAAAGCAGATAGTGTAGTGCATCCCTCCCCCTGTCTGAAACATAAAGAAAATGATGGGCTATTCTTTGTCTGTATTCATTTAATTGTCAGTTCATTCATTAAGAAATATTAAAGTAYAGTCATGTAACTACTAGTTTAGATAATTATAGGCCAGATTCTCAACTGATACTGGTTTGGCATACTTCTGCTCCTGTTAATGGAATCATGGTAATTTATACCAGTTGAAGGTGTGGTTTCTGTTACCATGGAGCAACCATTGGCCTTGCCCTATACGCTTATAGAATAATTCATGATGATACCAACTGGCCTTCATTATCAATTAGTTCTGAGAAAGTTATGATCCAAGTTGTATCTTTGAGATCTTAGGAGGAAGATCTAAGGAATCAGTTTACTATTCAGAATTTTTTATTTGCTTTTAAATTTTCAGTGTAAAAATGGGGTGGGGGTGGGCTCTTCTGCCAAGCTTTTGTAATACATCAGGGAGCCATACACAGGGTTGAAATACACTGCTTTAATGTGGTTTCATTTCCTGATTGGAGAAAATACCATGAAAAAAGACCCAATAACACCTTATTTTACCCCCAGAAATGGTTCCCTCAGGTACTGAAAAATGTAAATACAAATCCAGTAGCACTACATTTTACACTTATTTAACCCACTACCTCCATTTTGACTTATCTGAAATCAAATCACCCACTGCATACTCTTAACACATCCACCTGCCAAAAGCAAGCTTTCTGGTCATTATACCCTCCCCAAAACAGCAATAACAACCAAAACAAAAAAAAAAGTAAATTCTTGCAGTGTTAACTCTCAGTATTGCATTATATATCAAGGAGAAGAGTTTTATTTCTATAGGTTTGTTTGCTTTGGCAATTGATGTTTCTTCCTCTTGTGTTTTAAAAGCTGGCTTTAACAAAATGACAACTTAAAAGCCCTCCTTATTCACAGCTTGATGTTGAAATGGAATCAAGCCAGAGCTGGAATGGCTTTCCAAATTAGCAAGGGAACCTACTGTTGAAGTAGACTATTACCCTGCATGTGTTTGTGTGTACCCACACTGGGCTAGCTATCCATTTACTCACCTCACAAAGCTGCTTCCTTCCTGTTTTTCTTCTCAAAGCATTTAGTTAAAACAAAAGAAAATCAACATCAAGTCTTGTGCTTGAAATTGCCTTGCCACTTCAAATGGCCAAGCAGCATCACATCACTTAAGAAATAACAAAGAAAGAGTCTTGAAGTGTTAAGAAAAGCACAGGGGGCTACATTTTCAAAGGGGCTGCACACAAGCTCCGAGTATCACATGGCTGGTGGAGTATTTACATGGTGCGAATAGAACAGTTGCAGGCAAAAGCCAAGTCTGCAGTCACACCAAGGAACTGTACAGCACAAATTGCATAGATCAGCTGCCTTGCTGGTCTGCTAAGGAAGCCCTTAATAAATCTGTAAAAAGTCAAAGCTTTCTTTATAGATTGTACCTGATATCAAATCTTTGGGGGAGACCAGTAGACTCAACCATTTTAAAAATAGGGAACCTAAATCACAGAAAGGCACAGTAACCTAACAAGTGCCACAAACAGTTAACAACAGAGACAGAATATACTCTTCTTGTTTTATGTCTCATAGCCTTGCACAGAAGGATCTTGAAATTTAATGCAGATTAACAGAAATTACCTAGTTATCAGGCTGACTTGCTTACAGGTATTAGCATTCACCAAGCAGCTCAGCAGGCTAAGATGACGGGCAGTGATTTCCCAGATGTCTCTTGATCATTTTATCGCTGATTTTAATTCACACTGAAATCTGCACACATCTGAAGTAAACGAGGTACTCCAGAGTTTGGGAGCAATGAAGAAGGGCACAGAACAGCAGCGCTCCTCTGTAGCTCCTGGGAGATGAAGGGAAAATATCACACGCTACCAACCAAGTATGTCTACGGACTGCAACCACAGGGTAATTGTACCTTGCAACCTGAGAGTTCAGTGCTGACACGGTTTAAAAGGAAAGGACCAAAAAGTAGGAATTTCATAACAAAGCGAAGGGCACACAGAGAGCCTGAAACCACCAGAAAAGTTGCAGTGACAGCAATAGCGAGACCATATGTCAAGAAAACTAAAGAAACTGCTGACTATGATAATGAATTATATTTGAAGAAATACAGCCTCCTTCCACCTGGCCAAAGCAGTCTGATCACATATCAGTCCCAAAAGCAGTGGCTGTTACTTACTGTTTCCCTTCCCGGCCACCTTGCTGTGTGCCTTTGGCATGAGTGATGACCACAGGGTGGAGGACTACCCAACCAGGTGCTCCCAGGCCAGCTTGAAGTGAAGGTAATCAAATGTAACCTTGTATGCTTAGCAGCTCTCCTAATCAGCTGCAAGTATTTTTAATTAGACCACTGGAAAAGGCAGGGTTTGTGGCAGATTCAGTGCAGACTGCCTCGGCTGTTTCTGCAACATGAAGTATGCCCCAAAATCTAAATGAAATTCAGCCAAATCCCCGGTGGTCTCCACCCAAAACCTGGGGCCATCAGAAACTGACCCAGCCATAAGATGTGGCCATCAATCTCTGTGTGCTCCTTGGGGTAAGAGCTGTTGGTGCACGGTGTGTACTCCCCCAGCTCCCGAGCACAACGCAGCCCCTGCAGCCTACACTCACAGCCGTGGATGGCGTGCCCTCCCTTGACTGCAATTTATTGTGCGGTATAAACAGTTTTGTTAAAAGGGAGAGGTGTGGGCAGCTGCTGCCCCTCTGCCTGGGGCTGCTGGGGGGGGGGGTCACCCAGAACGTTCTGGAAAGGGGCGAGGGCACTACTGAGCATGCTCAGTGCAGAGCACCCCCTCCCCCCCCCACCTCCACAGCAGCAGCATGGAGGCAGCTGGGTCCTGAGAGGAAAAATGACCCTCAGGGAGTCTTCTGGGGACTGGCTGGAGGCACCCAAGGACAGCGAAGCTGCTGAGCTGGGGAGGAAGGCTGGATAGGCAACCCTGCCTTGCCTGGTGGGCTGGGAGGCCGTATCTCAGCCTGCTCTCTGCCACAGAAGAGAGCGTTTCTGCTCTAAAAGCCACTTTATTTCAGTTGAGGATCTAATAAAACCTAGGGCTGGGGATCAGAAGCCTGTTTGGTGTGTTAAATGTGTCCACCTTAAGGGAGAGGTCAGCCTAAAGGCCCGGCTGATGCAGGTCCCTGAGATTATCGTTTTAAATTGAACCCAGGCTGGTGTTTGGGTCCTATCTGCTGCCAGGGAAGGGAGGTGATGGGCACCCACAAGCAGCCAGCTGGGCTGCCGGCTCCGTGTCACAGACCAGGCCAGCTTAGGAGGGATCTAGGCATTAGTTTTGGTAATAAATCCCACAGTCATGTGAATGTTATTGTGATTTTGATATTGCAGTGGGCGTTTTTCATAATTTATGGGTTGCTTTTTCAAAGGTTAATCTTGCTTCCTAACAACATGGCTTCCCTTTCCATAAATTATTCCAAATTAAAAAAATTCAAAAGAAGCATAGAGAAGATGTAAACTCAAGGCTTTTTTTTTCTACTCCTAGGTTACCAGTCAGAAAAATGCCCTACTCTCTTACATAGCATGGCCATGTACAATCAAAGAGGCACAGACATCAAAGTCTCTTTGCCCCATTTTTTTTCAGGATGGCTGCTCAGCCTTGGGAAATAAGATGCTGCTTGAATATTTGACATATTAAAAGGCAAACTGGTTCATAAAACCTCTCTTTTCAAAGTGGTCCTCTTGAAGCTGACTCTCTTTCTGCAAGGGGTCTCCATTTATCATAGGATCAGAGGTCAGTGGGCTGAGACTGAGGAGCTACTGTGCATTAATATAGAAGTAGCAGGGTGTGGAACTGCTCCTGTCCAATCCAAATAACCTCAGCAAGGAGAGAAGGCAGAGGCATTATGGTCTGAAAGGCCAAGGCTATAGAAACAGTAATGAAAAAGAGATGTCAGCCCCTCTGGCAAAAGAGGGCTAGCCAGCACGATGTGGTACCTCATGTTTGCAGCACTTATCCAGACACATGCAAGCAGATGGTTGCTGGCACGAGAGCCATGAGCTGTCTTGGTGGACTGGACTGTCTGCGCRGGCTCTTGCACTCAGACATGCTCTTCAGTCACTCTGATGTGAAATTCAGGGCTTGTAATAATGTCAGACTTCTGTTTCTCTGGTCTTCCTGTTCCTACTTTTATGCAGCACTCCAATGGGCTCTCCAGTTACAATTCACTTTAACTCTGCCCAGTTATATGATTTTTGCTGACTTGTTAAATGGATCTCCTCCCAGTTTGCTGCACAGAGAGTGGTCATTTTACCAAAAATCACCTTTATAGAAGTTTTAAACCCATGGATGATGAGAACATTTGAGATCCCAGTAGAATCAAATGGTCAAGGGCAAACAATACAATCTGACTCTCTAGAACGCTCTTCTGATGGGACTTTGTGGAGGTAGAAACATGAGTTGGCAAAGGAGCATTAGACACTAATTTTCATGGCCAGGAAAGTTGGAATTTATATTTAAAAATAGAACTATGGGTTAATATATTTTCATATGGTATAGCATGAAAATGAATCAAAACAATGCTTTTGGCGAAAAAAGTTTCATTTCTTCTCCACATGGAGGAAAAAAAAATGGACACCTTCCTGGATTTTAGGGATATTATCTTTCAGTGGAATCAGTCTTCACTTAAAAGATATGTACCAGTTCAATGTAGTATTGCTTTCAAGGGACCTATTTGCACAGCATAGTACTACTCGGCATGAGTAAGCCTGCCTGGCATGTTTTATTTGTCTGAAAAGACCTGGTACGTTTGGGTGCTCCATCACTGTACCAACAATTTTAGTATTCACAGCTCTCTAGGCTGTGTTCCCTAACCTAAGTCTCACCCCCATTTCTCCTGTTTTCTCTATCTCCTCATTCTGTTTGCAGCCTCTTTCCCTTGTACTGCCCTCCTTTTGTTCTTTTGTGCATAGCACAGCCCTTGAATCACACCCCTGTTGCCAGACAGTTTGTGCTCTGGTGTGTTGAATGGGCACTTCAGAAGGCAGTGTGTCTTCTCTCAAGAAGCGACTGCTTATTTTGCACACTGAGAGGAGCATCAATTCAGCACAGCGGGAGAAATTACAGAACACAGCCTGGAGGGGAGGTCGATGAGACAGAATACTGTTCTGGAGCATTCTGCCTTCATTTAACCTCTTAATAAAAGTAGGTTAGAGCATCCTGATATTAAGGACCATGTGAAAAGAAAAAAAGAAAAATGTTGGGCTGGGGGGAGAAGGAGTAGGGGGTCCTCATCTAGGAAACATGTCTGTGCAGATAATGCACATGGAAATCCTTTCTAATCTGTAGTATACTGGGTGGTATTGTGCTTTGCTCACCAGAGTTTGCAGGTATGCATCTTTTTGTCAGAGTGGCAGGTCTGAGCAGCCACACCTCTAGCTATCCTCCTTCTGCTTCTGGGCTGGAGTTGAGGGGGAGAGAGGGGTAGAAAAAGCATAGTCACTCACAGGTCATGTGAACAATTCTAGAAAGGAATCTATGCTGCAGCGTCCCCCCTTCCCCCCCCMAAAAAAAAACCCGGAAAAACAAAGGGTTTTTCCCTGAAAAACAAGCACTAAAGGTCCAAAATACTTTGCAGACATGATCAGTTATGCTCTAAAGCAGGTGCTGAGGAAAGAATTTGGAGGCAATTCCTCCAAAGGTTAGTTTGAGAGAGAGCTGTGGATTGGCCAGGCACAGGAGAAGGAATGGGGGCATTACCACTAAACTGAACTGTAATATTGCATGTTAATAGGAAATAACCGAAGAAGGCTACTGCTTTAATTTCATCAGACTCCTTAATGTAGACTAATAGTGAAGGCAAAAAATAGATGAGCAAGACAGGACGGTTTTTACCTGTGAATTATGATGGATAGCTGTGATCCAATAAAGACATTTGAGTGGGATATCATAATACATTATTTCTGTTTTAATCAGGTGCTATAAAGCAGCAACAGGACTTATATACTTCACAGCCACTTTAGATTATTGAATGCTCACAGTAGGCTAAAAGAGCACTTACAGCTCATCAAATTAAGCAAAAATGTACAAATTAAGTACCATCAAGCCGGCAAGCCATTGCATTTACAGGGAGTGAGGAAGAAGGGGAAACAGTAGAGAATTAAAGGATGAAGCATTAAAATGCACTTTACAGCATGCTTTTAAGAAATGACATTAATGACTGAAGAAAACAATGAACAAGCCTGTAAGTCCATCCCTTGTACCGAGCTAAGATCTACTTTACATATATCTCCCTGGGCATCTAGCTATCTATCTATTCCTGTCATTGATTATTGCAGTATTTCCAAATACCATGATTTATTTTCTTCCACACATGCTGCAGCTTATATAGCATGCCCACCAGTTGAGGCAGACTCACCTTGGAGCTTAACAACTGCTATTCTGATACCAAGCTCAGGATCTTGCACCCAGAGTCTGTTTTGTGGGGTGCCATGTGGAGCAGAGGCACTGATACATTATGAGCCAAATTTGCAGCCTTCTGATTTCAGAGAAGCTCTCCAGTGCCCTGCTTCATAGAGGGCAATCCTTTTCCAGGTTTAACGATCGCAGGAATTTCTCTTCTCCTTCTCTTTAGATTAAGGTACCCAAATGGAGTCTTGAACTTTTTTTTTTTTTTTTCCCCATTACGAGTTTTCCAGTTGCTCAGACATTGTTCTTTTGCTTTTGCCTATGGTGCCTGGAATCTATGTCCATCATGAAGCATCTACAGAATTTTTTCCAGGTGGTTCCCATGCAAGTTTTACTTGGACTCAGGATTGCTTAGGTTCCAGGTTAAGACAAGTAAGATATCTTCAGCAGGAACTAGAGGGACAGCGGGTGTCTGCTCATTTTGCAAAGGGCTGGAAGTTAATGCTTTAAAGGAGTAGGGTAAGAGGAGGTTAGTTTCACTTTGTGACACCTAATCAGGAGGGAGGGAAGGAACAGCTGGGAATGGACAGATGAACAAAAAACACAGTATAATGAACACTGTTTTTTGGTCCCATATACACTACCTAAAAACTGCCAGTTGTGTTAGGTCTCTTATCCTTGTGATAGCTCATAGGAGTTGCTGCAAAGTAATAATAATAACAACACAGGCTAAATATTCTACCTTAAAGTATAGAGGGAGAACATCAGGAATTATGAAAACATCAGAAATTAAGATAGCTTGGAAATGAATCACAGACAAAAAAAAACTTTAAGGGTCTGATAAACTCTCTGCAATAAGATAGTCAAATAACTTTAATCTACACTGCAGGATGAGACAGTATTAGCACCATTCCAGCAAGGGTTTATCATTAATAAATATTGTTGTCCTCAAAGATGTTAGTAAGATTTTACATATATATGCAGGCAAGACCTGAGACCTTAAGCAGTCAGTTAACAAATCCCACTACAGACTCATCAGATAAAGAAGAGATTTCATTCGTAAAGCAAACAACTGAAACAACTGAGAATTAATGCTACGAAAAAAGGGGGACACCCCCCCAAGTTATTTAATATTAGGGTAACAATCAAATTTGTCAAGTTTTTTTTAAATAAATAACCCACAATTTAATCAAAGTTTTATGAGTCTGTTATTTGCCAATTTCTTTTATTTTTCCAATTTTATAGGTGACTAAAATGACTTTTGTGTGTGTGTGTATCAGTATTCATTTCTAGTCTTTCAGATGTCCAAAGCAATTCGTCCAGTGAAGACATTTGATCAAACTATTGAAGAGTCAGAATAGGATAAGAAAGTTAACTGGTTAGGGTAGCAATAGCATTCCCTTTTCATTTCCTATTAATGCATTAGGTAGACAGCCCATTTTGCAATGTGGCAATGTGAAACAGTTGGACTGAAGCAATTTCAGATTTGGATTCCAAGGAATAATCCTTCAGTGACAGCACCAAATTTAAGAAGGACCACACAGCAGGTATTGCAATTTAGAAAAAGCTGGCTACCATAAATTTTACTAGCAAGTAAAAGTTCATAAAATGCATTGTCTCTTTAATTGTGTTTACTCTAAGTACTGAATGCTGGTACTCCAAGAGTATTTCAAGTATGGAAGCACTGTATCTAGTGTGGTCTCAATGAAAGCTGTCTGCTGACTGGACTTTCTCCTCCTTTTATTGTAGGATAAGAGACAAGAAAAGCTGGCGAGCTTTGTAGGTGTCTAGCACTGATACATTTGTACCAACAAAAATGTGCCTGTAGCTACATTTATACATGCATACATACACAAATATGTATACACACACGCATATATAGTGTCTATGGAGTACAGTCTGTGGTGCCATCTGGTGGAAAGAAGTCAGTAGCAGCTCTACTGGTACATTAAAAAAATAAAAGTGCAGGTAACTTTAAAAGAAGGAAGGAATAAATAAAACCCCACAAGAAGAGGGCTCTGATCCATATGATATACAGAAGCAGCAGTATTACTCAAAAAATGCAGCTCCAGTCTTGAAAACTAAAGTTTCTCACCTTAACTTACCCAGACTGTCAAACTCGTTGATGTTGATCAGCAGTCACTGATGAGTTTCTGAAGCCACAAAAAGCTTAAATGAGTTATGGAAAGATGTAAAGACTCCCTGGCATTTCTGACTGTCCCATCCCTGATGGGATGTCTCAGGTAGGGGATTTGAAGCCTTGCAGATTTACTAGAAAAGCAGATATCTTCAACTTAGTGCATCTCATAGTGAACCATTTTACAGTGACTGAGTATTTACATGAATACACACTGATTTGTTTTTTTTCTGACTCCCTGTCAGATTTATCTGGCATGAAGTTTCTCTGTTTCTCTCAGTAGATGCAGTTCTTGTGATGGAAATGTGCTTCTGGACAAGAATAAGCAATCACTTATTTTAAAGATTACTTAAGAGTAGGTATTTGCCATATAGGCATAGGAAAGCAGTTCTCATGGTTTCTTTCGAAGAATTTGGGTTGTGTTTTTCAAAATTCCCATTAATTCTTGAAGGAAAAAAAAAAGATATATAAATGGACAGGTTACTTTTTAAGAGAGAGCTAGTATCTCCAAGGATAGCACTCTCACCAGAACAGATCAAGGCCCAAGGGAGTCTACACAACAAGAATAAGGTCTAGTTCTGCACCAAGATATGGAAAACTGGGTCATTCAGGAGCAATTATTTTACATTTATACTTAATTATTATACACTTATAACTGTATACTTATAGTTATACTGAGGACTAGGGATTGGGCACAATATTGTTTATGATTTCCATGGCAGAATGTTTGTTTTCCATGGCAGAGTGTTACTGAAAAGCAAAGAAAAAGGCAAGATGTTCATCAGTGGGGGTTGCAATGTTAGATCTTGCTCCTATTCTTTTAGTGGTAGTTTGACCTATTTCAATTTTCTTATTCTCAGGTGAAGATGTTGAAATGAGTCAGTTAATTCACTGTATTTCTAAAAAGGCTGGGAATTTTGTCAGTGATTCTGTGTGTAACAAAGAAAATACTTTGGCCAGCGTAGACAGGTGAACACAAATTCCTGTCCGTCTACCAGTTGATAATTAGCTTCCACAGCTGACTCAGCTGTGCTACCTACACTTCTTGTTCCTTCCTTTTCCTCCCTCATGTTCTCTTTAGCCTTTGCCTCTTATTGCTTCCCTCCTTCCTTCTCAGGCTCTCACAAGGCTCCATCCGCCTTTCTGACAGCCATCAAGCCCCCTCAGTAAGGCAGAGGGGAAGAAAGATGATATGACTAAATAGTAATCCCATCCCTGTTGAGACAAAATCCTAATCCAATAGCAGTTTGTCTTGATAAAGATGGAGTAAAATCTTGGATAACATCTTAGGACTTGGGTTATGGTTAAACCAGCTTTATGGCCAGGAAATGAAATTTATTTCTTGCCCTCCCAAAACTCAGTGTTGTCAAAATGTGTTCTTAAAGCTCAATCAAAACAAAAAAAAAGAAGAAAAAAGTTAAAATAGAAGAGTTCTGTTTCTGCCATCACCTTATTTCTGCTAGCCTGGCTTTTTACTCTTGTGTTCTTTTGTTTCTTGTTGCTTATAATATGATGGCTGAATCACAGGCTTCTCCTTGTATCCAGTGAACTCAGCAGAAAAAATCTTATTGACTTTACTGAGTATAGAATTGGATTTACTGTTCATTGCTCTAATCTGTTAGATTACTTTCCCTCCTGCTATTTCTTTCCTTTATGTAAATAAACTATGACTAAAAGGAAGTTGTTCATATTGGATAATGTAGTTGTTGGAAGAGTGCAAGCTAAACAAAAGCAATGAGTATTTTTTAGAACAATTTTTGTACATTTTAAATAAAATCCTTATCCTGGATTTGACTGACTAGGGGTGGTTCAAATACAAACACTCATTTTCTACAGAAAGGAAACCATTTTCCAAAAAATATATTTCCCCTTTTCTGCTTTTCTATAACTGAGATTCCTACCCGCCGCCCCCCCCCCATTAAGAACCATTGGGAGCATATTACCTTCCTCCTCACCCTCCAGTTTTGCTACTAAACTCTTTGTTTTCTGTCTAGACTGAGAAACAAGTACTGAGAGTGGGGTGTTCATGTGTAGGACAGTTCAGCAAGTTCAGTAGTGAATGCCTAAAAGACCCTGTGATGTGCATTGTTACTATGATTAATGACTCTAATTATTGATGCAGAACCATAAATGTATACAGGATCTTTCAAGAATAAATAAGAAAGCAGTGCATTCAGCTATGAGGAGTTACAGCAGGAAAATAGCAAAGGTTTATAAAAAGCAAATCTTGCCAGATAAACAAACACATTACAAAACTGTGAACATGTTCATGTTTCCTTTGTAGTTCTTGGGAACGTTGCCTATTCACTATAATGAGAGGGGGACTAGGCTCTTAGTGACTATAGGAAAACCAGAATATGAAATAGATTTGGAATTTAACACATTAGCTGGTTCATTTCCTCATAAAACCTTGAAAAATGTCATTTGAAGATAGTTTGGTTATGAGTCCTCACCTGAACTGAAGTCTGCTTGAAGAGGCCAGCTAATACTAAATGGGAGGGTGTCACAATTTCTTGAGGGGGACTTGGCTGGTTGCTTTTTAGCCTCAGTGATTTCTTTGCAGGTTCACAAAGGAGCATTATCGCTCGCAGTTGCAGTGTGAATCTTTTTCAGGGGTGCTGCTGCACATCCTCTCTCAACAATAAACTGTCTGCTCAGGTGTGGTGGCAGAAACTTGGAGTGTGGGAAGTAGGGGCTGATGGATTCAGTTATTCTGGAAAGTCTTCAGGCAATCGACAGTGAAGCATGTATACCTTGGGATATGATAAGATCTGCCTTGTAAGTTTAGATATCCACCTCTGACTGGGGCTAACAAAGGGGACCCAGTGTAATTTCATCTGGGGCCTGAGGGACAGCTGGGGAGATACAGCAAAGAGAAAAGACCATCAGGGTTTTGAAGATTCCATATGAAAAATTATGCTTGGCCTCTGGGTCAAGCTGACTCCCCTTTCTGTGGTTTTTGGTTTTAAAAAGTGTCAGAATGTCTTCTGATTTTGTGTCTAATGAAATGTATCTCTGAAGTGATTATAGCATTTCAAAATATAACATGGAAAAAGTAGGAAAAAAAATCTCTAGAAAACCTCCAAACTCTGTAAGCGGACATAAAAGTGAAATCTGATATTATGAAAGAGTACAAAATAAGAAAAAAATAGCCACCTCACATACAGACATTGCATTAGCCAACAAGGGGGAAGGGATGAGCTCAGAAATGTTTCAAAGCATGAGGGGATATACAGTAGAATTTATTCCTCAATATCCCAAAGCCATAAGAATACCTTATACTTTCGTATGCATCACACCTTTCCTTCTGAAATCAGCCCTGTCTTTCCTGTGTCCTTGCACTGCACACAAAGCCATAAACTAGGCTCTTTTACTCTTGATTTTTCTGGGCTGCTGTTTACTTGTTCCCTCTGTGGTTAAATGCTGTAAGGTTTCCCATTACGTGTAGCATTCAGTGTAGGGACTCTTTCAGTTGGCACCTCTCACACATTGCTTCTGGCTTCATTCTTAACACACCTCATAGGTGTTTCCATTGCTTTTTCTGAGCTTTAATTACTGAAAATGTGCCTGTGCAGTATCAGCTGACACCAAAATGATTTCCTCTTTAATGTCAATTGAAAAATGAGTTCTGTTCCTTGCTCAAAACATCACTTTCATGTCAGTTATTTCATGAGCCCAGGAGAGTTTTACTAGAGCAGTCAGCTGCCATGGATGGACTCGTGCCTCTTTAGACCAAGCTCTGTTAGCACAGTCCCAACTATTAAGTCTTGAGTTTACAGTGATGGTGCTCGATACCTAGAGGTACACCAAGTATTTTAAATAGACCTGCATTTGGTGGAAGTGGTGATGTTGCTGTAGGGTGCTACTGTGCAGACAAAAGGAACGATAAAGTCTATTGCAAAGGAAGGAGGATCAGGGGCTTCGCCAGTAACATTATGGGAGAGACCCAAGATGTTGCCTTGTTGCTTGCTGTGGTGAAAAGATTTCCGTACTGAGGAAGAAGGTTGAACTTCAGTAATATTTAGGTTTTTCTCTGACCTCTGCACAGGGATTCATCTTTCCTCTCTAGAGGCTTGATTTTGTGTACTTTTTATTTTCCATAGATCGCACCTGTCTGCTGTGGCTGCTGTGCCAAATGACATCTATCCTGCAGCCATTTCAAATGAGAGCCCAAGTTCCCTTTGGCACATAGTAGGGTAGATCAAATTATCAGCATAATTTACAGCTGTGTCTTGCTACCAAGCAGCTTTTATGACTGAAGGTTTTGCAGGAAGAAAGAAACAGGTTGTTGGTTGTACCATTTGCTTTTTTGTTCAAGCTCTGAGGAAAGAGACCTACTGATTTCTAAGAGGAGCTGATGACATTTTTTGCAGCAATCTCAGTTTTTAGAAAGATAGCTTTATAAAGTTTCAGGCCCAGAAGGTTCAGTAGGTCAGATCAGCATTTGAAATTTGGCCAGGTCTCCAGTTATACCTTCCATCTCACAGGCATAAGCTCTRGGACCCTGCCCCCACCACACAGTACCAGGCACTGTGACTGCTCTCCAGGGACCAGAGGAAGGATTTCTGAAGGACATTTGTAATGCTACAACATATGTAGCAGAGAAGACACTTGAGTTCCAAAAATAACTGAAGATCTGGGATGTGGTTTAAAGAAGATTAAGGATAATGCTCCATAGAATCCTTATCTCATAAAATTATCGTGGGTGCGTTTATATAGATGTATATGTTGATATACACAGCACAATGCGTTTTACAAAAGACATTTTATAAATGGGCAAAATCAATCAGAACTTTGCAGAGCACAAAAAGTAACCATCTTTCCTGCATCTGGTCATTAACTTAGTCTGAAAAAATCTTACTATGTAAATGTGAATCTTTTAAAGAGTGTAGGTTCCCTTTTGTTCTTCTTCTTTTTTAATTTAGGAAATAAGCTATTTCAGGGCACAGTTCTACCTTACCCACTTCAGTAATTCAGTTTAACTATTTTTTTAGCTTTATTATTTTAAACCAACTTACCTCCTATGTGGGTTTTCTTGGAAAAGCAAATCAGCTAACTAAAATATGAATGATACTGAGCAAGTCAAGAGAAACAAGTCTGAAACACTCAGGGCTACAAAAGTCTCTCTGCCTGTATTTCTACTAATGTCTGTAGTCAGGTATGGCTGTGCTGCTGAAATGTCTGACTGCGTGTGCTTAGGGGAGGCAGGAGAGGAGTATTTGAAGGAGGAAAGATTTGGGGCTTTATTTAGTAAATTATTTATTTTGAATCACTGCAGGTATCACTACAGGGGAAAGTAATCCTTCCAGAAAATGTATGATCCTGTGTTTCTGAGTACATCATACTAGTAAAGTGAGTGCCTGTCTGGGCCACACTGGGGAAGAGACATTTCTTTTGGCCAGCTGTTGATGTCCTGCTATCTGACATTCAAGTTGCCTTGTTCCCTCACTTCCTGCACACACCTTACCCATCCATCCTCCTTCAGTCCTTTCCCTTTCATCTGTGTGTAAAATTAATCAAAACTATTTGCTAATTCACTCACCAGGGTAGCCCATGCTCAGTCTTTCTTTACTTTACTAAACTATACCTGCCTCCAAGGTGAGACAAAATGGGGCAGAGCCTCACGAGCCCAGAAAGTTTCTCTTTTATGAGTTGGGGAAGGTCATTTCCTGCCTCTTCTTTCCAGGAAGTCTATTTTTTCCCCTTTCTTCTCCTACTAGCTACAGCCTTTAGTAGTCCTACCCAGCAGACTAACTGGTTCTGTCAGGTAAACACTCTACATTACCACAGTGAGATTTGATGCTCAGATCCCTATTTTTTTTAATGAGTATTCTTTCCAAGCCTAATAAAAAAATAATATGATTAGGGAAAAAGTAACCAAAGAAGTCCCAGCAGAGAATCCAGTGTGGTTATAGCTTGGCAGTCATACCTTGGGTCCTTGATGGAGGTTTCTGCTTGGTGCTGTACAGGCAAGCAGCAGAAACCACCTCAGAATGCTCTCACTCAGCATACGAGACTGGATGCACTGTGTGGATGGAGCAGATAAATGAGATGAAAGTGGATTGGGAGGAGGAAGAGGTTATAATAAAATAAACAAGAATTTAGCTGAAGAGCAGAGGGTTTTTCTTTTGCAATTCCCTGATCCTGGGTCACCACAGCTGGAGGAAATTTCTACCACCTTTTTTTTTTTTTTTTGGCAGGGAAGGGACAGAGGGGACATGCTTTCTTGTACTTTCTGTCAGGAGGGGCTGGCTAAAAGCACTGAAACATATTACATTAATAAACATGTTTCATGCAGCTGGGGCTGGCAGAAATGGGAAGATAATTGCTGCAGCACAGGGAAGTCCTTGATGTGGAGGGAATCCCTTTTTGTTCAGGAGCCCCTCGCCAGTCTGTGTGGGAGACAGATTTCTCTTTAGGAATAGAGACAGTATTGCCAGTATGTGGTGAGCACTGAAGGGGTTCTGTTCAAAGGGAAAGCAAGGAGAAAATGTGCGAGTTGCAGAAAAAGTCTCTAAACCCTCCAGTGCAGAAGTAAGACAAAGAGGGGACAGTTTTATGACTGGCTGACTGAATTAATCCTTAAAGAACTGGAACAGGTTCACATTTAGATTATGTTTTGGTGAGGCCCTCTTCTATAAAGACAATCCTGGTGTCATGAGTAGTAGAGACAACCCTGTCATGAGCATCCTATCTCAACTGTTGCTATGAATAACATTCATCAGTATTCAGAGGGAAGCTCAAGGCTTGAGCACCATTTAAAGCTTATTCAGGCCTCCAGCTTGAGGTTTTTTGGACTGAAGAGGCACCTCATCCAAGCCATACTAGTCTGCACAGGGTGAATCATGCACCTCAAGATGATTTTGGTGGCAGCATTTCCACCAATTAAAACTAATGGGTAACTATATTTTTCTCAACAGCAGTAGATATTACCCCATAAGTTTCGTCTGGACAATTCCTGGAAAAAAAGGGATTGGATATTCTCCAGTAACTGTCATTTGCAAACAGCTGTTTACATCCCAAAGCCCTCATCGTACAGCCAGTATGTGAAAAAGGAAATAGATTTTGGAAAGCAATCCTCAAACTCTGCATTACAGCCAACTATTGCTGTGAGAAGTAAGCAGTAATGCTGAAGCCCACTGTATTCAGCTGTGCCTGAGGGTCTAGCAGAAATATAAATTGCTTAATGGATTAAGCAGATCATTTTTCCTTCACCTCATAAGCCTTGCAGAGCATGTCTCTCTTCTGAGTTTGCACAATACCCAGTGGAGACTGGGGCCTCTGGRTGTTACGCTAACAAATATTTATTTGCTCATTTGGAAGCATGCATAGGACATAATACCTAAGAGACACAGATGAGAAACAAAGAAACTGCAAAGAAAGAAACAATCTTTTTTTAAAGTGGTAACTTTGTGGACCTCTTGAAGACTCACCTGTTAGGCAAGAAAGCCAGACCGTCAGGGTGCTCGTTAAGAAGATGAGTATTCACTGCAGGAACTTGCAGCACAAACTGAGAAAGGAAGCATTGGATCAGAGCTGCACTTCTCCAGATGGCATGTTCGATTCTGTTCACTGTGCAATGAGCGTTAAGGCTCAGGTGAGTGTCTGAATGGCTAGGAACAGGGAGACATGCATATGTTTAGTATGCCAGTGGCCACATACTGCATCTGAGAAACCATATATGCAATTTTAATTCCATTGGATGGATGTGCACATATACCATGTAAGAGAAAGAGAGTGAGGGAGGTTTTAAAGAACTCCGTGTTCTTTATTGCTTTACCTTCCTCCAAACAAACAAAAAAMCCCTTTTCTTGCTTTTCTCCAGCTAATGATTGTTCTGTCTTGGTATAAACTGATGAGAACTGTCTATTCCTCCACTTCTACCTCCTCATCCATACTAAAAAGGGAGTTAATGGTGGCTGAGCATCTCTTTCTCATGTCACCAAGATTAACTAGAAAATAACCAGATCATGTACGGAAAGAGAGGCAGAGCTGGAGCTGGAGTTACACAATAAAATATTTCATATGAGACAGGCACTGGGCAGAAGTTGTTCTACCTGAGGAAGAGAGTATCCTGTTGGCCTGCTGTGTGGCGTAACACAGCTTTTAATAAGGAGGAAATGATTTCTGAATGAAAAAATTGGGATTAGATCCCACAGGAATGACATTCAAGGAGCCTACCCACTTTTCTGTTGGCAGCGTTTAGTGTGTCAATGACTACATATCACACAAGATAGGGAATATATTGTCTGGTAACAAACAGTGAAATAAGTAATAGGTGTAAATCATGCTTCTTCAAACATTTCTATTTTTCAGCAGTATTTCTATACAGCAGAGCTTAAGGCCTCAGTTAGCCACATTATAAACCCATGCCTGCTCAACTTTAAAAAACAGCTGCATCATTTTAACTAAATCAGCTTTCAATTCCTCCATTTAAAGTGGTGCACATAACTAGTAGATATTTAGTCCTTATTTATGCCCCTCCAAGTCAGTTCAGTGAGGTACCAGTGCAAGATAAACCAGTAAAAGTGAGTATGCTTTTGTCAGGGGTTTGTACCCACAATTCTTTAAAGGAGAGAATTGGTTTGGTAACAGCATCTTTCCCAAAAAGTGGGATTTTTTCAGAAACATCGTGACATAGGAACACAAACCCTGCTTGCTGTGCCTGTATTTCTCTGAATTGGCAGGCTCTGGAACGGCTCTAAGAGCTGTGTCTCCTGCCTGCTTCCCATCAACGTGACTGCCTGCAAGCAGCCTGCTGCAGCCTGCCTGTCTTCATGTGCTGGGCAGCATGTTACCCACCAGGCAGGCAGGCTTCTATCTGCCTGGCCAAATCATCCTGTGTTGAGTGCAGCCTCAGGACTGCTTCTGCCAGACATCAGCTATCACTGTGGCTTGTGCTCTGCTAAGTCATATGGAGGCTTTTTAATAGCATACAGTCTTTTCTTGAAGACAAGACTGACAAAAATGGGGCAAGGAACCCAGAGAAGTGTGACAGCAAGTTTACCGACAGTCAGGCATACACTTAGGTTTGTATCTTGGTTTGCCACTTTGATAGCGGCAGTCCCATCTGGTCCTGAACCTTCACTTCTGTGTTTGCTGATCATTAGCAGCATGGGACCTTGCTCTACATTTGTAATCCCTGGTCACCGGAAATAATACAAATATAAACAAAATGTATTTAAATACGGTGAGGGTGGAAGTATTCTCAGTTTATTCTGCAGCACGTGCAAAAGTGCAACTGTTGTTTTTTTTTTTTTTTTTCTCCACCTGAACTCTCAGGGGGTGACAAGCAGAACATATGGCTTTTTCCTCATGGAAATCATGGACTTTTATTGCAGATGCCGACTACTGATAAACATCAACTGTCTGCCTCTGGCAGCAACATACATTACATATTACCATTTTCCTTGTTATTTTATTTGCTTAGTATAGATAGACTTAGTGATAAAGACAATCATATCATTTCCCAATTAACTTTTTTTTTTTTTGAGAATGGTGGTAGGGATCAGGAGGATGAGACAAGAAGGCTTTCTTACCTGCACTTCTGTGGAAGATGACGCAAAAGCCCCTTAGCCTGGTTCCATATGCACACAGCCTACTTCTAAGAAACAAAACCAAAAACACTAGTGCCATAGTTGTTAGTGATACCTTTGTTAGTAGAATCTGAAGTGGAATGATCTTGGAAATGGAGCAGTCTTAGAAGTGACAAATTTGAACCTGAATGCCAGAGCATCAGATATAAACCACATTGGCACCACCCACATTGGCATGGACGAAGTGTCCCTCTTTCCACCACTCTCCCCAGTGTCTTCAGGTACCAGTCAGAGTGACGGGCAGGCTGTAGCTTCTGCTTCCTGCCTTTCTTCTTCTCTCACCCTCATCATGACCAGCAGCAATGGGCATTTCAGCATAGGCACAGTTAAAAAAAACCCTTGACTGCCTTCCTCCTCCCATTCCTCCATCTTCCAAAGATTTCTTTGGGTTTCCCTGATTAGGCAGAAGGGAGTGATAACCTCTCCCAAGGATATTTCATTGGACAGAAAGAATGAAAAGGAAAGTGTACAGACAAGCCCACAAAACACAAGAAGTGCTGAAGGAGACAGCCGTGATCCTAGTAGGCTGGGAAAAGAGAAGCACTCAGTGATTTCCAGCTTTTGAATAAAGCACTTGGCTGGGGAGAATTACTGGAAACTTCCTGCCCACCCTCGCCTTCATCACAAACTGTCCTCGTGGGCAGAAACAACACACAAGTGTCACTGGCTGAAGCAACCATGGGGAAGTGCGTCAAATAGCTTTTCTCATTCCCTGTGAGATGCGGCTGAGGAGGCATTTTACTTTCCAGTTCCCTTTCAAGATGAAGCATGGCTTGCACTACATTGCCTAGGCTGTCCTTATTCTGTGAATAATGGTATTCTGTCTTCTATGTAGCAACTTTTGGACTGAAGTCACTCTTTAAAATAAGCCTCAGAAACAAATTCTTCCAGCTGGTGAGCAAAGCTGGAACCCAAAGACAGTAGATACCCATTAGTATTAAACACTCAGTCTTAGCATGAGAGAAACTTTCTACTTTATTTCACCTTCTAATGCGTGGGTGATTGTGCTGTTGACAGGGCAGTGGAGCCATCCTGTCTCTCCAATTCTTTAATGCCCTTTGGTGGAGATGTGGATGAAGCAGACTTTGCTGAAAATCTTTTCTGTTCCCTCTGTGCTCAGCGCAAGTGCCACGGCCTCGGGAAACCTCTGCAGGAAGGTTCCACAAGAACACAGAGTCACCCAGCTCTTTTCTTTCTTTATTTTTTTATTGAAAGCTTCATCAAAGAAAACAGAAGTTTAAACCTAACATCCACTGATCTACAGAAAGCCCCAGGAGTGGGAAGATGGCAGCTATTAGGATTGTGGTACAAATGGAAAACATCAAAAAAAAAAAAAAATCATAGCAGTACAGATCTTTCAAAGACATTCTGAAACATCAGTACACAGATGCCCATATAAATAAGATTCATAATTTGATGTATCACAGAGGTTCTGTATTCTACATTTTGGCTACAGTGAGGTCTGTAAGGGCTTTAAAGAACCTCTGTCCCATTTGTGTGATGCATGTTTTCTTGATAGGAAGTTCATCTACCTTCAAAACTGCTTTGATTTTTCTTACAGACAGAATCTGTTCATTCTCTTTTAAATAGGAAAACAATTAAAAGTTCCTATATGATTTCTGTATGCTTCCTGGTTTTACATACAATTATTTTGCCTCCAAAAGATAGCAGAATTTTCTTCCACTTTGGAATACAGCATATTTAATAATACTTTAGTTACATAAACATCATGTTCTCTTCTCTAGGCTGCATTTTTGGGCTTTTAAAAATATAACTGACTGTAAATTCCACCAAATTCATAAAATTATTATCCAAGAGAAAGACACTTAAAGGCAGAGAATTAATGTCTGGCAGATAGTTTCTTAAGTACAATGATCCGGATCTTGGAAGGTGCTTATACCTTGCGGGATTTAGCCCTACAAGGAAAAATGGATCTGTGAACCTGTCATACTTTGACATTTTTCACTTCATTACACATTTTTATTAAGGTTGAAAGAACTCAACTGTCACTGGTGGGGAATTAAATCCAGAAGAACTGAAACAAAAGCAAGATTTTTTTCTCATCATGGAAAGCAAAACCAAAACTGATTTTTTGACAGCTTTTCTCTCATAGTTTTCCGTTTAATTTTAACAAAGAACATATTGATAAAGGGGACAAGAAAGGGTCTCTTCTGCCTGCTTTGAGGCACAAAGATGAATAAATCTCTGGGGTACATACAGCATTCTAGTCTATTTGAGTGACAGGAGCAACATAGAAAGTTGGTGCTTCTTTGAGCGGAAAATAACTCTCCTTACACTGTATCTTTGTTGCTTGCTGAGATTCTAGAAATCTGCTCCACTGAAGGAGAGGAGAAGTCTGCTGCTCACTTGTCCTTCCTTCTGAGAAAGTGTGCACACATGATTGTGTGTATGCATATTAGAARTGAAAGGAATCATCATTATTAGAGACAAACGTCATTGAACAGAAAAGACTAATATACCACGTCAGCATGTTTTTGTTGTTTTCTGTTGCATTTCCATCACACCGTGACTGGTTTTCTTGGTTCACATGGCCTACCTAGAAGGACTGGTAAAATCCCTTACCCTAGGGCACTTCTTTTATATCAGGACCAATTTCATGTTAAATAAAGTTTTGAAAGGAAATGTTGACCATGTCTGTATCAAACATGACTATCTTCAACTAACACATTTGGTCTCATCACTAAAAATGGATTGATTCATTACTTTAAGCACATTATCACTCTTCAGCATGACTCTTACTATAGGTAGAGTTCAGCGAGTCTGCCTAAACCTGTTTCACTCATGTCAACCTCAGCATTAAAATGAAGTGGCATGAGGAGCACCATCAAGCTTAAAATTATGAAGCAAGGCAATTTGTTAAACACTTAGTATCAGTCTCATCTTTCAGTACCATAAGCAACATAATATAGATCCAAATACTATGACATATTAAAAATAAACTTTATTACAATGCAGGCTTCCTCAAATTTGCTGAGTTTTGGTACACATACATACATAAATAATACCCTTCATTTGCTTTTTACTTGTGTAAAAATCCATTTGAATGCTTAAGCCCATTGCCCATTGAAAGTTTAAGCCCTCACTTCCCTAATCACCAGCTTTTATCTTCCACAGTTGGGCATGCATCCACAGCAGAAGATAACACAATGCAATGCAATTGCTCTTAAATATGCCTCATTCTGCATTACGCTGGATTTCTTGACCAACACAACCAAGGCAGTCTTTTGGTAAACAGAACTATACAAGTAAGCACAAGCTAGAGACATTTCAAGAGTCTGTTTCACTGGAAGGCATTAGGAGGACATTCACAATTTGAGGCCTGACTGTCACAGGTGAAAAGTGCTTACAAAACCAGCAGTAGAGCCAGATAGGAAGAGATTCCCTCAGCAATCTCACTGGGAACAGCGAGACTTTTTCAGTGCCCTGATCTACACTCTGGTCAGCACCTGCTAGTACAATGCATTATTCTCTCTTCAGTTCCACTTTTCAGTTCAGTATCCATTTTTTTTCTCAGCTGTTAAGTGACGAGCCCAGGTATTCAAAATTTTGTAGCCATAATTCATATTTTTCTGACACCCCTCCTGTATTTATCCTTTAAGGTAAAAACAAAAATACCAAGCCTGAACATCCAGATTTGACTATTTACAAGAATTCAGGTGTGATGGAAAGTACATATGCAGTTCAGCTTATGGATTTGATTTTACTTCTAGACCGCTGGGCCAAGCACCATTGCCTTAGACTTCTAGAGTTGTTTCTGCAACCTTTCAGGAACCCTCCTGATATTTAAAGCTAAATTGGCAAGACATAGATATTGACTTTATAAATTCAGGTCTTCAAAAAAGGAAAAAAAAATCAAACAAATAATAATAAAAAACTTCAAAAAAATCTTATCAGCCAGAACATAAAACCAGTTTTAGATTTCAGAAGCCACCAAGTATCCCTGTCTTATGACAACACCCATGCAGCAAGTGTGCTGCACTTCAACTGTTCTCATTTTTCTCATCTTAATTTTTTTACAGATAAGTTCCTGCTTTCTGAGCATTTTGTATGTTCCAAATAAGCTTTTTCTTACCTTATGATATATGACTGCTTATACTCAAGGCTCATATTGTTTATAATTCATACACTTTCAAGTACCAGTTCATTGTTTTTTGAAATCAGTAAGATCATCAATTGTATTTAAGGGATCCATTTTCTTTCTTCTTCTTCATCTTCTTCCTCTATTTCTTTGCTTTGTTTCTTTTGATTTTAAACACTATTAAACATAGCATGGCAAAAAAAAATTGAACAATTCTAAAACAGAATGCACTTGAAACACTTTAAAGTGACAGGCATCATGATATCATGCTTCCTGTCTGGCTTAATAAAAAACATTGAGATTGTTTAATTTTATTTGCTGAAAAAAATAACAAAAATGTTTCTGAATGTATAAATAAAGCAGCAGAGTTCTGAAGAGAAACAAGAAGGTACCTCAGCATATTCATCAGCCACATGGTAGCTACCTTGTAGCCTCATTGTTGATAGTAAATGAGACTTTTTGTGTCACATTAGAACTAACACAGAAACAAAATGTGTTTATTTCATATTTAAGTGAATTGTGCCTGGGGTTATCTCTATTTGTACAAAGAATTCAGAGAGAGACAGAAAGAGAGTGTGTGTAGAAAGGAAGAAAATAAGGCTAGATTGATTTTTTCCCCCATATGCCCTCCAAAGAAAGAGGGAACCTTTATCCAAGGACAAAATTAAGTGCCACTCTCAAAAAGCAATGAGTAAAGAGACAGCATGTGAAACAGAAAGAAAAAGAAATCTTATTCTAAATTAAAAGCATGTTGTGGATGTTGTTCTTTTACTTTGGCATCGTCTGTTTTTCAGAAGTGATGGATATCAACAACTACTTTGGAAAAAGCAGCAGTTTTACCACTTCTGAAAATCAGGCCTCTTCCTACAGTGAATAACCACTTGAACCCCCACTTCTCTCTTTTATACCTTGCATATCTAGCAGCCATTTACTTGGGAAACCCCCTCCCCCTACCCCATGTTAAAAAATATGATCCTGTTTTATCAATTTAAAAAAATAGTTGTGTTTTTTTTCCCTCTAAAAGTCAGGTTAGGGAAACACAGATCTCTTTTTAGAATTGGGTGGTTGAATCAGATTGATCCAATATATATATATGTTTTAATTTATTTATTTTTAATGAATACCCTGTCTCTAATGCACCACAATAAATGTGATGAAGCTTCCTCTCTCTTCGGGTGGAGGAAAGTTTAAAGGTGTTTGGTTTAATTTTTATATATAGATATATATGTATGTAAGTATATATTTAAATGCTGCTTCTCTTCTGCCTCCTTAAGGAAAAAAAAAAATCATCTTTTGACTTGCTTCTCGCCTTTTGTGTTTGTTTGTGTGTTTGGAAAAAGTAAAGATCATGATCAGGATTTTTCTGTGGAAAATAACTGTCACTCCTAAAAAGGGTTTCAGTGGATTCAATTTAGTTAGTGTCTTTTTGCCTAATCAGTGATTGTCAGCCAACATATTAAGACAACAGAAATCATAGCAGTGAAGAATACTTTTTAACTTCCCGCCTGCATGACAATGCTATCCTAAGTAATTTTCAACATTTCTGCTTGTGCAGGAGAGCTAAAATGAGAACAAAGATCAAGGTTGCTTTCTGTCACATCTAACTGGCAATTCAAATGCCTCACTGAAAAACAAACGCAGAATTAAGGTGGCTATGCATGCTGGACGATGACAAAGACTGAGGTGAAGAAATGAATCTGCGGTATGTTGGAATTCAGAAGGAAGACTGTTGTTTCAATAGAAATACCAAAGATCAGGCAATTTAACAGAAAAACTCATCAAAATTAAAGCCCATCTGGATAGGTTGGTTGGTAACCCACTCCCCTTTGCTTTGTGATGTTCTCCAAAGCACACCATCAACAAGCTTCCAGTACCAACTATTCTGAAATTTCCACTATAAACATATGCAGTATGTAAAACACCAGTGGAAGATAGTTTAAACAAACAAGAAAGTAAGAACTGGTCCGGCCATGTAGGTCAAATAAAGATAAAAAAAGAAAAAAAACTCTATCTTCTGGACTGCGTTAGGGTGTCACTTCATCTTTGGTATAAAATAGGCCATCCATAGGCTGCATTTGTTCACAACTAGGAAAGACTACAGAAATTGTCAACAATTTCTTCTATCTATTGCTTTTTTTGCACTTTTTTGACCATAAGCTCCTATCTACTTAAGTTTTTTTTAATGCTCTTAAGCTAGGTTTTTGCAATGTGACAAGCAAAGCAGACTAAAAACTTCTTAAAGCTCATAAAAAAGACTGCAGATAAAAAGCACTAATGCTTTTGCTAGCGATCACGCTTTGTAAATAAAAAAATCTGCATTCTGCAAGAAAAAAAACCCTGCATTTTCTATAATGCAGCAAGTTTTTTTCTCAATTCAATAACTTTACTGTAAAATGCTTTAGCCTTCTAGAATTTTTCTGTCAACACTTAAGACAAAGTTCATAAAAGTCCCAGCATTTTTCCAATCCTTTCAGTTGCCACAGTTCCTTTATCATCAACTTTTCTTCAAAAGAAGAAAATCATTTTCTTTTAAACTGTACAGTTTATTTTTTGTTCACCCCAAAAACTCAGTCTATTAAACTTCTGCACCAGCACCGGTGTGAGCAGTTTCAATTCATTCTCAGGTTTTCTAACAAGACGTTGACAGCTTGCCTTGAGAGCTTTTGACGTCCTTAAAATTAAGGCAATTAAGATTCAAGATAAACCTTACCTAAACATTTCTTTAAAAAAAAAAACCAAAAAACCCAAAAAACAAAAAACCCACTCTAGATTTAAAACAAGAAGAAAAATAAAATGAGAGAAAAAGAGTAGCTTAATTTTTGAGGAAGACAATTGGTTTTCATCTCAACTTGCTCCCTCTTGACATCATCAGTTTTTCTGTTAAAAAAAAAAAAAATCTAGCTACACCTCCAGGTAAATTCTGAATTCAAATGTTCGTCCAGATGAAATGTCAACCCAGCGTTTTTCCTCTGTGTTTTTGCTTTAGTTAAAAAAAAATTATAGCAAAAATAAAACTGTCAGACTACATGACGGAACCATTTGCACAGCACATAAAAACACTGTTTTGTTTTCGTTGGAAAAGATAGAAAAAAAAAGCATTCATTTGACGCCTGTGCAAACTGGAAGCCAACTTCTTGTTCAGTGAAGTGTCTCCATTCAAGGCAAAGATTTCAGACCGACATTCTTCAGTCCTGTTTATTGTCTGTAAAAACAATTGAATTAAAGTAGTCATTAAGTCAAAACAACTTTGAAATAGGTTCCTCTCCTTTTTTTCCACCCAATTCCCTTTAAAATTTATCCAAGCTAAACTAACTTTGCAGCTGTTTAAATATGATACCACCACTAAGCTGAAAATAGGCAGAAATGGGGAACTCCTGCTTTGGAGACGTTAACACATCCTAAGCAGATGAATTTGCTCTTGTTAATACTATGCTTAATGGGCAATCTAACTACACTGAAATGAGATGAATACGTGGCTTAACACTGTGTAAACATTTCAAGAGTAATACAATAAGAGAGCAAATATTTTCATAATATTAAATGGCACTATTTATTTTGGATACTACTAATAAAATGAAGGATAAAATTACAATAAAAGGATACATCCAATTTGCTAATAAGAACACATTTTCTGATGGCAAGAACAGCTGGACTGTAGAGCAGTTTGCCTAATGAGCCAGTTATGGCTAACTCCAGAAAAACATTCAAGATTATATTAATTACAAAAATATTAACTTTTGAATATACAATGTCAAATCATTCTAAATTTAGCACAGAGAAGAAGCTAGACTATCAGCTTCTTTGAGATAACTCTCATTTTGTGTTTTTGAGGTTTTTAATGAAATTTAGTGGTGTCACATAAAACTTGTCTTAGCAAGACTGTATGACATCTCTGGGGAGAGAGAAGTCCTACTTATAAATACTATTTAATACTGTTTTATGTATAAGGCTATCAGGAAGGGTTAGCTATCTCCTGCAGTTCTCAAACTTGCGTGTTTTGAGAAAAACACATTTTAAAAAATCCTCTTCCAACTCATGCTCAACACAAGAAAAGCCAGCACTTTTCCTTTAATGCAAGCATTAAACCATTTGCCTTTCTTATTTTTATATTTATTTTAATATTAGGAGTTAAATTGTGAAGAAGCTTGATGGCATAAAGCATTCACCACAGAACTATTTCTCCAGGTTGGTAAACATAAAACTAACTTAAATTTTAAATATTAAATTTGCGAAAGAACTTTTTCATTGCATGAAGCATTACAATTAATATTTTGAACCTAGCAAGAGATTTATATGGAAGCAAGATTTATGCATTTTCTTACCGTTTTGTAAAGCAGTTTTCTATGCATAACTTTCAGTAGGACTACTCAAATTGGACTACTCACCTCCCGAGATTTTACTGCCCCTCTGAGTGTAGTGGGCACCATATACATGAAAGAATGATTCCATCAGAGGGTCACAGCACACCTTCTTTAATCTGGCATTGAGTTTGCCCACAGAAGGCTCCAGAAAAACTTAATTCTTCCCACTTTAAAAGCAAGAGCACTCTGTCCAGCAGACAGTTTTGTTTACGGGTGAGAGAGTGGAATTTCCAGGAGGAAAGAGCTCCATTTAACTCCACTTTAAAGATTTCACACACTTTTATGTGTAAAATTAAAGATTTGCAAGGGAAAGAGGCATTGTGGATTCAAAATAATTGAAACAATTTCCTCACAGAGTTCTCCGCTCAAAAACAGAGGAGTGTTTCTGCTATATTGCTCCACTTCTAGCAGTCAAGTGTTTGACCYGAAGTATCACTTCTGAACATCCCTGGGTGGGATTCTCCATCACAGCAGCCAGCATATTAAATAAAAGAATGTGTATGCTGACTAAAAAAGTGGATTTTTTTTTAAGTTTTGTGGTTTATTTTTACATACACAGGGAGTACAAAATCCTTATACTACCCAGTTCATTCTGAGCAGTTCCCCCTCATTTGTTGCCTGAAATTTCATGATTGTAGCAAGGAAAATAAATATAGTTGAATACACTGTTATAACCTGTCTCCTGCCTGATCAACTCCTATGAAACCATTTTATAGTGTCTGCCTTTTCCTTTGCCTGTATATGATAAAATCATTGTCTGGTCCTATTAATGACTTCCTCTCTATTGCTTTGAAAATAGCTGTTGTATATTGGGCATGGTGCTTGCTATTGATAAATGTGCTCTTAGGAAGAACGGATTAATAAAATTATATTTTAATTGAAAAAAATCTTTATTTGTTTTTATATTAATGGTTGCTGAAATATTCAGGCATGGGGATTTTTTTAAGAGAGACTGTATATAATTTTGTTTGTTTCTATAGCCTTCCAGACTTTGCATTTCTGCTCACAACTGGCAGACACAAAAGAGGGCACATTTCAGAAAAAAAGCCTGAAATAATCAGAATAAAAAGTCTGTAATGGATCTGCCTGTGTGATTAAAAAAGAGAGAAATTCCTCTGATTATTAATGCCAATGTCATTAGACCGGTATCCATCATTACAACAAGGCAGTAGCTGACAAGGAAAGATGAGGGATCTCATTCTCTGAGAAGCTGGGAATTCACCACACTAGCAAGAAACACAGCACTCATTTCAGTAAAGATTTGCAATATACTTTCATGTGGGAAAAGTATCAGAATCAACTGCTCGCAGCTACCTTATGAGGGCTTCTGAAAGTATGTTCTTCTGCTTTGATGCTTAAGTGAAAGGGAACTGGAACATGAGAATGGTCAGATCCAAATCCCTTCAGAACACAATCATAAAATCAAGTGAACAGCATGGTACTGTCACATACACTTTTCTCTTTGCACATTCTATTATGTAAGTATTTTGCCATCATTTTTTTTATAGGCACTAGAGAGACTGATGGCTAGAAGGGGTGCACACACATAAAATGTGTCTCCAAAACAGAATACTGGATGCATCAACAAAAAGTTGTGATCAACCACTTAGGTTATATATATATAGACGAATATGGGAGTGGCATAAGAAATAGTGAGGTCCATGTTATGGTGGTCAAAAAAGGCAACTTTGTGATCTGATGCCATTTGTTATTCATCTGTTAGACAAACAAATGTATCTTCAACTTTCAGAGGTCAAAAAAATAAGCAAAGCAACTGACAGAATGGTATAATTCTAACCTTTTCTATGCCAGCTCATATCTTGTGCCTTTTGCACTGTAAGTACTATGTTATGATGTATTGACTGATGTATCTAACATATTCTTGTGTGACTATTTGTCTACCCCATTCCCCAAGATGAAAAATGTAATTCTCTTTTCACAGTGGTGCTGACATTCAATGCACATCTACTAGAAAGGATTGGATTTGGGGTACAGCACAATTTCTACAATCTGTCCAACTTAGACCAGTCCCTGTGAGTACTCTGTCACCTGCCTAAGTATCCTAGCCTTTGTGAGGACCAATTCTAGTGTGACAAAGGAAGGGAGTGTTTGAGGACTACTCTGAAGATGAAGGGTCTCTAGATGTTCTACGTCCATGCATCACTGTTTAGATCTTGAGTTTTCCAAGGCATTCCGTGGGAAGCAAATAAAGTGAGCAGAGGACAGGAGAGAGAAAGAACAGTCCTTCTCCCCCTCCCTTTTGTTATCCCTTCTTCCCTTCCCGGCTCCTGCCCCCTCAGTGCCTACACGGCACCAGTTGTGCACACACACTGAATACCAAGTTGGTACAATTTCTACTGCTTCACTAGCCATAATTTCAGAAATTAACCTTTAGATGTGTTACATACCAACATTTTCACCATTGCAAAATTTAGGCCCTCATTATAACCTCTGACACCAGATGCCAGTTTAGCCCAGCATGATCATTGCTAATGCAGTTGGTGAGATCTTTCAGAGTCCAGAATAAGCAGAAGACATTTAGGAAGCATATTGTTGCAGGCAGGAACTCAAAGACAACTTGCCAAAGTGAGGCCATCTGCCAAAACCTTCTACAATTGCATTGCTATATATCCAGAACTCATCTGAACTTAATGAAGCTACTCTGAATTTTATTGTTGAAATGGAGAGCAGAATTTGGCCCACTATATTCAAGAGACATATCCTTCAGGTCACAAAACATATGTCTACTTACTTAGACTGTTGGTAAGAATATGCAGGCGCATGTTCACTGGATGTTTCCACTGTCATCTGTTGCTGTTGACCACTGGCTTCCTGTGATGAAGATGCTACTGTTTGTGGAGAAGTATCAGCAACAACACCCTAGGGAAGCAAATAAGAACATGAAAAACTTACTAATTTTACTCATATCAGTGAATTTCAAGAAGGAGCTCAGCACCAGCTCACCATTCCTGTATTTCTCTAGATGTACCGCATGGCTGAGAGTTTGAGATAGCAGAACCACATGCTAACACAACACACTCCATCAGTTTAAGGAGAGCGCTAATCTAGCAGCGAGAAGCTTCCTTATTACACAGACACCTGCAGTACTTTGCTGTCACAGGCAGCAGTGGAAAATACCTGCACCTCTGAGAGCAGTTCCCTACCCATTCAAAGCCAAAGGCAAAACTCCTACTGACTTCAGTGGAGACTGGATTTTACCCCTTATCTTTTTATTACAACATATATATGGCTCTTCTGATTTTCACTTAACTACCCCAGCTTCACAATGCCTTTGCATTTATTTTGCCTGATTTGCAATGTGGTAAGGGCAGAATCTAGCCCCACCGCTCTCTGCTTTATTATGTACCATACAGAATTCTAGCCTTCTTAGAAGAGTACTACACTCACATGTATGCACTTTTTATGTATGTTCCTTTTTAAAAATAAATTTACTTCACACTAAAAATTTTTATCTGTTATGTCAAAGCTGCAATGAAGCTTTGTTTTTATGTATAGATTTGTAAAAAAAAAAAGTTGAATAATAGTTGTTACGTATGAATTTAACATTGTGCACTATTTCTTATCCTATTCAGACAGTCTGATTAATATTATTTTTAATTATTTTTGCAGGCTTTCAAAGTAAGCTATATTTTCTTTCCTTTACTTGCGTGTTGGGTTTGTTGACCACATTTATAATGCTAGCAGGTCTCTTCTGGGAACATAGTTGATTACTGTATTGCACACAACAGAGCCAGAAGAGGGAGCACAAAGCACTTGCTTTGTTTTTATTTGAGTCCTATGTAAACAACAGGTAGTTTAATTTAAATTATCTGTGAAAAAGTATCAGTTTCATTTTTGAGAAATGTAAATGAAAATAGATAGCTCTRCATATCTATTGCTTAACAGACTGCCAGTACTATCTTTTTCTGTCTGCTTCCTTTTCTTTATCCCTCTGATACTGTCCATCTCATCTTGTGAGTGTAAGCTCTCTGGGACAGGGACCATATTTTTGGTCTCTGCTGGTGGAGCATCTAGTACACTCAGGTCCTGGTTCATAACGCTACATAAATACAGATTAGCAATAACAATAATCATCATCACTGGATCAGAGCAAGACAGGCTATATATTAAGATATTTAATATTCAATTACTATACCATCTTACTTTATCAGGCATGAATATACCAGTGGGTGACATTGAGGAGGGGTCAGGAAGGATTAACCTCACTTTCTTATTGGCACTGGCCAGCACAGCATGCAGCTGCACAGCTGCATGAGTCACTCTCCTCTCCATTCCACCATCTCCTTTTAATTTGGATTTGCATCTGCCCAGTTGGATACCTAAGAATGGCTATTCAAAATAGGCATCCGTGGTCCATTTGTAACCAAACAGCGTTTAGGGCAAAACTATCCTCAAGCAAAAAAGACTAAAACATGACCAGCTCAGTATGACAAAATAGTAGCAGCCTTTCCGGCTGGAACTCATTTGGGAATCTCGGTAATTGTAGAGAACCATGAGAAACCAGGATGAGTCCACTTTGCTGGTGGAGCCATGCCGACAACACTGCTAACACAGCATCCTCAAAGCACAAAGTAGTAATAAAATCGACTCCAAAGCCAACACAGCTGAAGATAAAAGTACTGAGAGCCTGACACCCCTCATGTTATCCCAGAGTAGGGGAGAAGCTATTAATGACAGAGGATAGCATCAAAGAGAAGCATGCACTGAAGAAGAACACCAAGCCTCCCTCCTCTTGCTCTGCTCAGCTGCCCTTACGAAGCTGCACCGTGGTGGAGGCTGAGCTGATGTTCTCCCAGCAGCTTGCGGTCTACAGGGTTGGGTAAATACTCATTAGACTGTCATCAGCATGACTCAGCCCCAAGGAGGGAGGGAGCGAATCCTTCCTCAAGGATGAAAAGGCACTCAGTCAGTGCAAGAGGAAGGTTTCCATTGCTCAATCACTTTTCTGGTGGCTAAATGTTTCAGCAATTACCTATACTTGCTAAGGATCGCATCAAACCCTCTTGCAGGCTTCTCTTCTTGGAATTGCTTTTGGGTTCATGGTCTGCTTGCTGGGTTTCTTTTCCTGCCTTTTCCCACCTCCCTCCCAAATACATGGGGAAAAAATAATCATAGTCACCGCTGTTTTATTACACGTCCTACTGTACAGCAAAACAAGGCAAAACAAGAGCATTTGCAAATCATCCAAAAAAAAAAAAAAGGGAAAAAAAAGAGAGAAAGAACATGCAGTCCTAATTTTAAAAGCAGAAAGATGTACCATTCCATGAAGTGACTTTAGGCCCCTTTCAAACAACAGGTACAATGAAGCGTAATAGATAAAGAGTTGTGCTGCCCCTTCAGTCTGTTTTCATGGACGGAATTAAACTTACTTCAATAGGGACAGCTGTTGGAGGCACAGGAGTGTACTGGGGAATGTAGGTCCCTTGCATAGGTGCAGCAGCAGTCATGTACTAGAACAAATCAAAGGCAAATTAACATTAGAGAACCACAATCAAGCTGCATAGAGTGTAGTAGAAACATGACACTTTCAATTTCCTGTACAGTTTGTTGGTTAGGGTATACTCTTTTAATTAATTAGTATATTTCTTTTAATTAATAATTTTAGTGAATGTAGCCTATTAGTTATTAAAAATCATAACCTTGAACTTCAAAGTGAGGTCATATCTGAATATAGGCAACAGCAAAAGATCCTTCTGGCAGACTCAGATGATTACATTATTTTTCACCTACTTTTTAAAAGCAAGAGACTCCTATTTGTACTTACAAATAAAACACAAAGGAGCATGATAGCAGCATATATAGTGTTTACATATACAAAAAGGTCTAAACGATCTTCTGGAATCTTTTAATGACACCTACAAAAAATTAAGCATGAAATTTGAGATTTATTCCAGTCTCTATATAACCCTATAAATAAGAGCAATGGAGTTTACAGGGATACAAAGTTGCAGGGGAGTTGGAACCAAGACAGGAAAAAGACAGGAGGAGGAAGAGATCTCTGAGTGTCTCCTTTTACACATAGAAACCCTAACTAAATTTTTACAGATCATTCTTAATATCCAGGGATCTTTTCTAAGCATCTAGAAACCTCTCTGAATTATTATTATAGAAACACACGGTATTAGCTTCTCTATTTTCTCTCCCAAGCGCTGTAAGAAACTCTCTTTTTAATTTATGAGTGGATGTGGATTTTGCCATTGGTATGGCACTAATCTCTTTACATACAGCACTTCCTAAAAAGCTCTTGAGCTGAATGCAACAGATTGTTTAAATCTTCAAATAAAGTAGCAATATTAAGTTGTCAGATCTATATGTACTTTTCCTTCTACAATCCAGTCCTAACTGTATGTCTTCACTGACAAGAATCTCAGAATGTGCTCAATCCCACGACTGACTATATGACACTTCCACTACATGTTATCTTCAAAGACATGCCGAAGATCTGAATCTACCCAGAATGTATTTGATGAATTTTAAAATGAGTTAAATATAGCTTGGCTTCCTGGCAGAGCTAGGAAGTGCTTGCAAGATTTTATTCCACTGTTTATAGTAAAATTTACATTTAAAGCACTCTCTCACCTCAATTTTAAAATAACTGGATGGTTTGATATGCCTGTCACAAACATGCATTATGAAATTGCAAAGTGGGGTGCAGAATCTGCAGCAATGCTGGTGAAAGGGCTTAGGGAATGAGAACGGCATATTTAACAATTCCAGCACTAAATTCTGAAGCCCTCATTCAAGGAAAAGAAAAAAAAGGAATGACCTAAATGAAATTGTTTTCTATAGAAAAAAGCTAGTAAAGAAAACAGGGGGGACAGATTGTAAACTTGCATTATAAGTAGCATATTGTGCTGAAAATCATTACAATATTGTTGCTGAAATTCACAGCGTTTTCTTTAACTTGGGCAAAGAGAGACTGGAGTGCCCCCAGTGTATGTGTGCTTGTATCAGCCCATCACTTTCTGCAGCTCCTTTTTCTTCTTCTTCAGAAAGAGAATTGAATTCAATATTTTTTTATGAATGCTAAGCCACCAAAGACATTAGCCCAACTATCCCCATTGTACTCGATACAGTAGGGCTATTCTCCTGCCTCAGGGATTAGGAACTAATGAGACTGTTACAGCAGGGTGTTCCAGAACTGCTTCAGTTTCATTCAGTCTCCTCTGTCATGTTGCCATCACATGTCGGGATGACATCTGCTGTGTAGCATTGTTCTAAATGTGTCAATATTTAACATCAACTCGAAGCACTCACTCTTATAGTTCTGCAAAGACTTACAAGGGTTTTAAATACCTGTCCAAGCTAGTTTCTCCCAAAGGAATATATATCTCTTCAATTAAAAGCATTAATTTAAAGAACAAAGTAGCCTCGTTCAACTTTGATTTTCTCAGACTTCTTCCCTGAACCCAGCAGATGATCAGCATACACTCAGACTCCTAAGATGCAATTGTCTGCTATTCTTTTACCTTACACAAACACATACAAGTTTTATTATATAGACGTCAAATTATTTGACTGCCTTTAAATTCAGATCACTTAATTTTTTGCAAAATCATTTGGCATGGAATTCTGTAGCACAACAATAGAAGGTGTCCAGGAATTAATTGGTATCTTTGTTGACACTGCAAGCATTGCTCTTGGTATTGCAAGAGAATGGATAGAGTATCCCACTTGTGCCAGACGCCTAAAAGAACTGTAGGAATCTTACTTCTTCCCTGTGTATAACATTCTGCCTGTGTAAATGTCCATCGTAACGGTGGCTCAACCTTTTGGTTAAATCGTTTGGAGTTCTTCTTGGCTTGGGCCAAGTTAATTGAACCAATGGCACAAATGAAATCATAGTTTTTCTGGAAAAGAATTTGGCTCGTATAAGTTAGCCAAGGCTCAATCCTACAGAGAAGTACTGCTGCTTAACAATTGCCTCTTGACCACATAGTATCAGACTGGTATGTATTATGGGTACATATACTGTGTACTTTAGTGGAGTACCCAAGTATCTTTAATGCATTTATCTTCGTGAATTTAAAGGTAAGCTCACCATTTCACAGAAGAGTAACCAGGTCAACAATTAAACATGTAGAAAGGCTTGGAACTGATTCCTAGTCTCCAGACTCTCGCTGAAGGACTCATTGAGGTGCCTGTATATTCTCAGAGATGTGCAGCTGGTCTTAAGTATCTAAATCCCCTTCACATCCACAAGGAGTCCCAACTGAGACCACTGCTGGATCTGTTTTCACCATTAGAAGCCTATCACTGAGATTCTGCTTTAATTTAGTTTGTTTGCTAATAGGATAATCAGAAAGGAAATGGATTCCTGGGCACACACTGAGCCCACTAGAGTCCATGTCTCTCCCTGGGTGTCCCTGACACTTCACCTAGCTATTTTATGTAATGGTGTGCTCTAGATGCTGTGTACTGGCTACTTGGGGATGTGGAAAAGAAGTTCAGAAAAAGTTCTGAGATTCAGAAGAAAACTGAACCTTTTATATCTGACCTGCTCAGGACCACCCGGGATGAGGACATCCCTTAGCTGAGGGACTCTGTAGTGACGCAGCTGCAAGTGGACCAGAGGTCCAGCAGAAGCACACAGTCTTCACATGGATTCCCATCTGCCTCAGGAAACTAATTTAAGTTAGAAGCAGGCAGATGACAAACACAGAAGACATCTCTGTTAGACGACTGTCACTGAGATTTATCTTCTCTGTGAACCACACTCACTAAAGGCAAGCTGTGTGTCCATATGTACGTGTGAAAGAGAGACAGAAAGAGACTCTCACATGCTTAGCTTAGAAATAATCAGTTAATTCTACTAAATATTAGTATTGTAAGCACTGAAATGAGAGAATCTGAAAAATCCAACTCCATTCTTTCTTTGTCACACATTTCCATTAGGATTAAAGATTCTTGAGCTGGAATTAGATCGGTCATTCAACAAACTATGCACAAGGCAGAAGAAAAGATTGCTCATTCTTCCACAACTGTACAGCTTTGTTGGTCTAAAAGTAGAAGCTGCTTATTTCTGACAGTAAAATGAATAGTGACTCTACAGGAACAGATGACAGATCTGGTGGGTATAAAGGGGCTTGTTTGGTACTCTGACTCTTAAAAGTTGATCATTTCTACTAGGGAGAAAAAAAGAGACATTGCTGGGGGTGCTGGTGCTCTTAAATTCTTTCTAAACTGCTATTATTTCTTCCTAAGTATACAGAGTGCACATTCTCAGCACTGCCAATGTGCAGTATTCTAATATAACTGCATGCTTTACGATACTTGACTGCTTAATTTCGGACTTCACTTATCAGGGCACCAATTAAGCTTATATGATACATCAGATATTCTGCTCACACCTTGTTCTAATGTGATTTTTGCTTCTATCTTTTTGAAAATGCTTGAAGTATGTGAAAAATATATAGCTAGAAAATGAGAGAGTAGTAATATACACTTACACCTCTGCTGCCCTGTGAGAATCACCCTACATGACTACAAAGAGTTAAATGAAAGGAGGTAACAAATGGATGAGAAGGCAGGGTGACAGGGAGAAAATGAAACTGTAGGAAGAATAATGTTTAATTCAGAGAGCAACATCAGTTCTTACAGATCTGTGAACAGTGGGGTATCCCAGTCTGGCTCCAAGCAAGACATTTCTGGAGCCTGCAGTGAACACTAAACCCATAARGGCGGCAAACAGTGGGAAGAAAAAAAAGAGGGAAGGCAGCTGCCTCTATCTGGCAGAGTGAGCAGGTTGCAGTAAGATAACCCATTTCTCCCATCAAAGGTAGAGTTGAGTGACCTGAAGGGAATTTGTAGGAGCTTTTACATAAAGACTTAGGTACAGCTAATGTCCACTTATTCATTTACCCTAGCAAGTCTCTGGCCTGCCATTCTTGGGCCCAAGTTAACAGAGACTCAGCAAGCGACTACAGCTGCGATGCATAGCAAACACCTCTGAAGCCAGCTATTTGGTGCTGCATTTGAACTGAGACAGCACCTGCGAGACTGAGTGCCTCTTGCAACTTAGTTTAAACCACCAGAAGACTTTGGCCACATGCTTCATTTGAATTCTGAAGGTCTTTAATAGATATTATTAAAAACCACCCTAAAGTACAATTCTATTTATAGGCCTAGTTGCCTATAAAATAGCACAGCTGTGATTAGATGAAGACTACTTGATACATGAATTAATTGTCTTGGCTACCATGAGTACCATGGGTTTTTACAAAATGATTACAGTGTAAATCAGAAAGAATGTATATAATACGGTATTAATATATATGTTTGAGGTAGATTGGGAAACCCTGAACAATACTTATTCAGATAAGCAGCCTTACTACGGACAAGGGGCAATGAGCAAGGAATAAATGTTCAAGAAAAGGTCTTCTATAAAGCAGTGTAAAAATGCTGCTTTCTGGTGTTTTGCTTTGTTTTTATATAAACGTATAGCTGTTGCGAGAATTAAAGATTGCTCTTCTTATTTCATCAACCTACATGCTCCTGAGAGGCACACAGACTTTTCAGTCATGGTCAGAGCCAAATTGCAGAATCCTGGTATATGCTGGTGAGCATTTACACCACAGCAGCCTGCTGAAGGAAGATTAAATGGGACTCCTTGTATGAGTAAAAGCTAACCTATGTGTATTAAATGAGCAAGGATTTCGCATTCTGGTCTTTAGCGACTATTTGTGGTTTCATATCACTGCATGTGCTATAATACAGTGATAATGACTTAGCCTTTTAGGATTCTCAGAACTAATGCCAGGGTTTGCTGGGKTTTTTTTTTAAACCATCTGAGAAGTCTAGACACTGCATCACTAACAGAATTATGTGAAAACATTTGCATTGCTGGAAAACTGAAGGAAATGACTGTTGCTGGATTTATTTTTATCAACTTTTTTTCATGAAGGAAACCTGCCCTCCCACTTTCAAATCTCTTTCCTTGCAAAGAAGAAAAACTGCATCTGTCTTTGACCTTTTTGAAGTGATTATAACTTTAATGACACATAGAATAAAACTGCTTCTCTTTTGTCCCTGGTTCCACCTTCTCATTTGAAAATATCCTGTTCTCCAATAGAAAAGAACATTGCCTTGCTGTGTCCTCTTATCCTATAGTCTGACTCAGAGACGTAGGAACACAGGAATAGAAAAGGACCATCTAGTTCATCAATGCCAGTGGCAGTTCAATGAAATACAATATCCAGCAGCCACAGTTTTTACTTTAAACTTCAGATATCTTTTGCTACTCAGAAGCATTCTCATTTTCCAGTTCAATCCTGTAATTATTCAATGGCTGTTATTAATCTTAGTTTTTCCCAATTAAAGAATGTGAGAATAAAAGATAGGGAGTTTTTGCATATATTACAATATTTTTGCTAATAATTATCAGCCTGGCCTAAAATATTATGCTATTTTACCACACAATTACCACAGCACTATCAAGAATAGCACTGTCATTCAACAGAATCCCATCACTGGGCCACTGCACTCTTTGTTCAGGCAGAGAATAGAAATCTTTACAAGATTTAACCTTCTTTCCCTGCTGCTCAGTAATACAAATGTATTTAGGAACACCAGCTATCACTTTCCTTTCAACCCTCCTAATGAGATGTTACCTAATTCTCTGAGTAAGTTAAATGAAGGTAGAGAGAATAATAACTTCAAAAACTATATTTACAAACTAATCTCTTCTTCTCTTCAGGAGTTCTTAGTATCCTTCACAAATCCGTTCCTCTGGAAAGCAGAGTAATACAAAGGTACTGAAGAAACAGTGCAGATGAGCTAAAATCTCCATATTAACACATCTTTCCTTTATTTCCAAAATTCAGGCTTTCTACTAAAGGAGAGTGATCAGGGCTAATCAGATAAAGACTATTTAGAGTAAATGAATGTGAGAACAGTCCGGTCACCACATACAGCTGGGCACCATGCTCTCATTAGCATACAAAATCCAGTGTTTGTAAAAACTGCAGTTAATGCAAACAGCACTCCAGGAATGTCTATAGAAGCAGATAACCCAAAAGTTAATACATTCATTTTAACCACTTTTTAGAGACTAAAGGCTGACATTATAAAGGAACTTAAAGAACTTACTGGTATCTGAAAAGAAGGAAAATGGAGGAAAACCCACCAGGACGTGAAACTTAAGTTCCTTTTCTGATTATATCTTGCATTATAGCCACATGAAACTTTTTATAGGAATCCTTCTTGTTCTTAGCTTCTTGGTATCTATTTCTCTGCAGAAAAGGGCTTTTTATTTTTTTCTTTTTGTAATACCTTCTTTGTACCTGTTCTGCCTATGTACATTGTAAGATCTCTGGGGCAAGCTTTTGAGCATGGGTTTGTACATCATTTATTACAGACTGTCCTACCTGCAGCACCCTAGATAGAAACAGGGTGCAATGACAATATAACAAAAGAGTGAAGTGCATCAGTCTTGGCCAGCCAGGATTGGTAATCATTGAGGTTCTGTCATACTTTTACTCCTTCAGATCTTGTATACTGAAGAACAAAGGTGTAATGCAGCAGAATTATAACTGCTTCTTCTGACACAAAAACTGCCTATGTAACCTGTTGGCTGAAAATTCGTATGCTTTCTATCTAAATACAATTCTTTCTATTAATCCCTGATGAATGGCTGCTGGTAGGCAGAAGGAAGCCTGAACCATTAGAATATTTTCAACATAAGTAAAAAAATAAATGTGTCAGTGAAAATACAACTCTCAACACAAAAGCATGTTAAGCTATTATTAATAACATAGCCATCTATGTGAACAAATAATTGCTTTTTAGAGGTAAACRTCTTCTGGAGGCTGTTAAATCTCCATGAATTTGAAGACTCTGAAGAGCAGCAAACTACTGTCTGTGAACTTCCAGATTATGGATAAATTTGTTGTTAAAGCAACATGAGAAAACCCCTTGGACTTGTTAAACAACAGTTGCTCATCAGTTGCTCAACAGTTGCATACACCTTCCATTTGCTCTTTCAAACCAGACTTAAGAGTGGACAGCTTATGGGCCAACTGTTTAAGAATGAAACAGATGGAAGCAAGGATAATTAAAAGCTGAAAAATACCACAGTAGAAACACAAAAAAAGTTACCTGAACATTAGTATTTCTAATTATCCTTGGAAGCAGGAGGAGTTTCATCACCTCCTGCATGAAAATGCAGTCATGCCTGACAGATATAATGCAGTAAGATGCTAGCATTACACTACAAAAATATACCTTGGACACTCTTAAAAGCAGATGAAGCACAGTATTGCTCAGTCCTCCATCTCTGAAAGATTCCTAGAATCTAAAATATTTTGGTAAACTGCAATGAAGGATATTACTGGCTTCAAAAAAAAAAAAGAACAATAAAAGAAAGAAGGCATCTCAAAGATTCATCTAGAGGTGGAGGACAACTTGCCAATTCAGTAAGTGCAAAATATCTTGCAGACATTGCTTGCGTTTCCTGCTAGGGCTTACACTGGAAGCTAATGGGGGCATTAGGGATACCCTGAAATATCAGACTTTCCTCCCATACTGATGGTGAACATCCAAGTTCAGGCAAGGCTCAGGCAAGGGGGAATGCATCCTCTGGGACATGCTGGGCCTTTGTGTCTGAGCATGCAAGGAAAATCAGCCTGCTGGCTGGCAGTCATGTGTAAACAAATGTCCTGCAAAGTCACAGTGTAGGTGGCATGGATCCAGCAACCCTCTGCAGGGCAGCGCTAAAGACTCTCCTTTACATCCTGACATGGACTCAGCCCTGGGGAGCCTGGCTCTTGGGCCACCTCGATTTGAGGACCTTGATGTCCTTAAGAGCCCTGGCTGCCACGGCCACATGAGAACACTGGGGGCTTCCAGGCTGCTCAACACGGAGTTGGGATCTTTGAGCTGGGAGTGGGAGAGCCCCGAGAGCCCCTCTGCTCTCAGGTAAAGCTTTGAAACCCCCTTGCCTCCTGCTGCCCACCTGGGAACCTGCAGTCCCCACTGAGGCTCCCAGCCAGTGCCCTGCTTCTCCTTCAGGACAATCCCACTGGGTCTTCTGCCAAAGCAGGCTTGCTGGGGGTTTCAGACTTGTCAGTGACGCAGCTCCCAGGACTAAACTCTTCCTAAGTAAGCAGACCTGTAAGCCAGCTCATTAGGAAGCCTGTCCAAAGCATCAGACATGGTGGGGCTGCCCTGGAACATGAAATCCTGAGAACGTCTATGCAGCTGCTGACTGAGAGCTGACGTGGAGCAGGAGAGCAACCGAGAGGGATGTTTATACCAGTCAGCAGCTGTCAGGGTCTTGTAGACTATATTTGGATTGGAAAAACCATGAGCCTTTGTTTCCAAAAATTAATTTTTGTTTGGAGTTTTTGGTTCACAAGAGAATCTTTTTGAGTTTTTAAAAGATGAATCAGAAAATTTCATAAGATGAATTTCCCACAAACTGGAAATCACGGATGCTGGTCAGCTAGCTCTTCTTGCCTCTATAACTTAGTCAAAAGTATCAGTCATGTTAATATTTGGTCAGAGGGGGGATAACAGAGTATACTTACCTTTAATAGCTGATGAAAATATCGATGCATCTAGAGTACTATGTTTTAAAATAACGCAGTACACAACACTGTTTCTCACTAGAGTATGAATTGGATCAGTTAAAATCTTCAAATGCATTTACGTGATCATTAGCTCTGCTTACATGGCAGAGCAGTAGAAGGTTGCTATATCAGGCTTCTTTGTGAGGTTTTTTTTTCCTGCTTCCCACAAAATCCTGCAACTTTTACAGCATAAAGTTCCCCTTAAAATTAATGTCAATGCCCTATTGTTAGTGTGACTGAGTAAGAATATTTCCGAATCTGCCCCTAAGTATGTTAATTAGCAACTGTGGGAGGATCTCTGAAACACATTATTCTGCATCAGCTCCAGGGCTGTATAACCAAAGGAGAAACCTTGCCTTTTGCCAGGATGCTAGCTAAGTAGACTGAATTATATTGTCATGTCATAAGCTTGTCTATTATGTATGTATTAAGAGTTGCTTACAGTATTGAGCTCTGAAACTTATTTTGTGGCAAAAACTGCAACTAATCTCTCCCAAACTAAGTATTTGTAATTGTTTCATCCAAATGAGAAAAAAGGGATAAAAGAAAGATACCAAGTTGACAAACAGCATAAGACTAAAATGGAAAATGAAAGAAGGAAAAAAAATCCTGACATTTCAAAAGGCACCTCCTCTACCTTAATGTTTCCTGTCTTGTCATCTAATCACTAATTCCCTGACCAAACTGTCTTAAAGTGGCCCTATAGACTGATTTTTGAGTACCGCATGTCTTTCATATTATTTCCATGTACTATTTGCTTTGCCTTGTACTGAGATACGTCATTTTGCTGGAAAGATGTGATCAGCATAGCTGATGGAATGTGAGACACAACCAAGAATGCTGGCTTGATGCGTCTGCTCTGAATCTCACTTTGTGCAGGTGGGCAAGTCAAGACCCAGAAAACCTGAGGGTTTTTCTGTTTGTTTGGGTTTTTTTTAAAGAAAGTGAGCACCGACTCCCCAGAGCACATTATTTAATATAGCTTTTTGGGTGTGCTTAGTATTTCTTTTCCCAGGAATTACATTAGCAATGCTGGAAGGGGCCAGTAAAACAGATGTGTTTTAGTGCTGGCTGAATAGCAGCATTCCAAGGCTGCTCTTTGTATTGCTTCAGTGCTGGCTTTCCAAAGGAGACAGAGTCAGCTCATATACATTCAAATTATATACAATTACCAATCTGTACAGATTTGTGCTTAAACACCCTCTTACAGTTCTGGATAATATAAGCACAAATATTGGTGGTATGAATTTTAATATTTTTTAGGCCTAATACAGTCCATGCCAAGAGAAAAGGAATTCACTTCAGTAGGAAAAAACCCTCAGTCAGTCTTGCCCTCACTGTCAGTGTATTGATTGTAAATAGTTTTAGACAGGGCTAAAAAAAGCGTAACGACTCTCTCAGGTAAACACTTGATAGACGAGTAAGCAATAATGGTTGTTCGTGTCACATTTTTTCAGGTTAGCACATTCTGAGAAAAATTAAAAACAAAGCAAAACAGAACAGAATCCTGCCCAACTTCCTCCTCTCCTCCAAATCCTGATAGGAATGGAATTTGAGAAGGATAATCCGTGGAGGGAATCTACACTGGGGAAGACATTAATACATGTACAGACACCCATATTTCCTCCTTATGAATGCCCTTTATATGACAGAGCTGTCCAAACAGCACTTAAGGAGTAACAGCAAAATGCTTGACAGACAGATGTGATAAGTTATGGCTCAAATGTTTGCGTGCCAGACAAAAAGGGTGACTTTTTTTTTTTTGCTGAAAATCTTTTAAGGAAAACTCACTCCATGTCTGCTGGCATGCAGCCATTTTTCTATAAGCTCGTATTACAATGGTGTATTTCTAATGGGTTGGGTATGGTGCTTTTCCATTTTGCTAATGAGAAAAGCTAAAGGCCATTACTTGTTCTGATTAAGATCCCAAGGGAAGAAATGTGATGTGTATATTACCAGGCCATACGTAAAGGAAGTATGTGGCATTTCTAATCAATCAGATGAAGGGTAGACAAAAAAAGTCTTATCCTGTGACTGCAGAGGAAGAAGATATGGGGGGGAGAAACCATAGAAAGTGTCTTTAAAAGGTGACTTACGGGAATCAGTTATAATGATATTAGTATGATCAATGGCTATGGCTACTATCTGGGAAGGGTGTAATTACCAAAATGAAAACTTTCAAATGGGAAGCCTGATCAAGGGCAGAAGTACTGTCATATTTCTCAGAGCACTGTCAGCTCTCATTGAGGCAATGTATTATGGTGTCTCTCATGAGCGTTACAACGCTACAAGGTTGAGCTGTGTTTCCATGGGGTGGGAGCAGGCCAAGGGAGGCAGGTGTAAAACTTTGCATCCAACTCAAAAACATGGTTAAGTCTTGGCCCAAAGCCAGTTCAAAAGAAGGAAAAGCAAGGCAAGGAAAAGGGAAGAGAGAAAAGAGAAAAGCCCCTGTCATGTTTGGCTTTAAGAAAAGTTTGCAGTTGTGCACATTCAGAAACAGTTTCAGCTGAAATACAGAAAATGTTGTAGACCAGTGAGCTTTTCAACCTAAGATCTTAAGATGAAGCCAAAACACGTACTAAGAGAAGCACCACTGTATTTGGAGGAGGATACTCTGGAATATCTGCTAAGATTTTTCAGTATGCAATTTCCAAACATTTAATCCTGATTTAGTAGAACTTTATCAAAATTATAGCTGGTTGAAATATGAAGTCTAGAGACATTTATTCATTCCTTTCTAAATGTCTGTGTAGTTATTGCTTGAAAATGCTACAAGACACATAGTCCAAATGGCAAATGAAACCAATAGAGCTTGGAGATGGGTTCTAAGAAAGGACAGGTCCTTCAAATGTGTCATAATTCGCAGTCAGAGCTGCAGACACATTACTTATAATACATTAATTTCACTGAATATTATAACTCATGGCTGAGTATTAAAACTGACAAAAATTCTAACATACAGCATCCTCTCAAATGGAATTTGATGTGACAGATGAATAAAATATTACTGTCTATGATGGCAAAACTCTAACAAGTGCTAAGGCCAATGGGACGGACAGTCTTGTATACTCTCCTGTAACAGTATCAGGTACTCTGGCTTTCCTCTATGGGATACCACTGCTTCTTTGCAAATACTTGGGAAAGATTCAAGTAGATCAACCTGGGAGTAGAAGAAATGGCTGTAGCATGTTGCCCCATCTACTTTGAAAGAACAGTCACAAGAAACACCATGGCTGTAAATCTGAAAAAATGTCTTCCACCCTTCCTTGCATGAGGAGGCAATCCTGAAAGAATACATTCCCTTAAATGTCATCAGTGACAAGGCATAGATGCCACTTGCAGTCCTGGAAAAAAAAATGCCTCACAGCTGAGAAAGCCTACCTACTGCTACCAAAGTGAAATTCAGTCATCCTTAGCCTTCCTTAGAGGCGTATATTTAAAAAATACTACACAGGCCCTAACAGGAGCTATCAGTGAACATTTCAGATCTCTCTGCTCCACTCATGCGAAAAGGAACAAATGCTGCACAACTGCTCTTCAGCCTGTACAGGCACGTAACCAGGATGGGTGAAAACACGCTGTCCTGTTCGAAAAGCCATAGCCTAGTTAGTGAACTGTTCTTCCCACGAGGATCTTGTCGTATCTATTTGTAAGCCAGGTTGCCTTTTCTGGTTCTTTGATGAACTTCTTGGTTTTGTTATGTTAGTCATTTGGCACACTGACTGAAAAGCTCCGACATCTTCATTTTGTACTGGCACTGGTGGATCTACAAAATGTTCCCTTTCTGTTTTCCTTCTACACTAAAAAAAAAAAAAAGATGAAGTGCTGTGCAAATATTTGCAATGGAGAAAGTCCTAATTGCAGGAAAGATTTTCTTTTCCAAGAATGTGACAAAGATGACAAAATGGCTATTTTTCCATCAAATAAATTTATATCAACACCTTTAAGGCCATAGGACTTAGCATGATTCACCTTACAAAGAAGGATCACTGCTGACATATGAGTGTTATGCTGAACTCCCAAGCCTTGAAATAGAAATTAGAACAGTTAACATTTACAAAGTGTAAAACTGGCTAATCATGAAGCTGTAGAAGTGAATCTGTAGATTTCTCTCCCTTTTTGGCTGGTTTCAGGGGCAATGAATTTAATCTCAGAATAGGGGGTAGGAGGGTGTGATTCTGCCAGCCTGTCCAGCAGTAATATCCCCTGCTAGTTTTGATGCAATTATAATTGTGAATTGAAAGAGCATCTGCTTTACTGGCATCGTAGCCTCAGGATTGGAACTTTTTGCTTGTTGCGAAGGATCATGAGAAAGACTACACAGAGCGTGAGGATGAAAACAGAGAAAAACAGAGATTAAAACCATAAAATACAACCACAAAGACACAGCTGTCCATATTATTAGTGAAGTCAAGGATATGAAAATGTCAAAATATATTTGATATTCATGATGTATTTTGACAGTGGAATTTAGCTGAGTGTAAACTTTTAGTTTACAAACTTTTTCATTATTATTATAGAGGATCTGCTGACAGTATGAATTAATGACAGATATTGGGTGAGAAGCAAATCAACTCCAATGCTAGACACACTGAAGAGAGAAGAAATAAAGCCAAATCTAACCTGAATAGGTAAAATCTACTCTTCTTATTGAGAGGAAAGTGCCATATAGCTCAGCTGCTGTGACAGGGACAGATGACAGCAGTCTATCCCTCCGAGAAGTTCGGTTTGCCTGGAACATCCTTTCTGCATCAGAGATACCATTGAGCTATCCCTAGGTTAGCAGTAGGATCTGCTGTCCATGATATAAAGAAGAGTCCACTCTATGGAGTTCATTTTCCTTGAAGGAAACTGAAGCATTACTTTGCTTACTTATCTAAGCGGTACCATAAAATTTAATGTTTTGAAGCACATTGAGAATATAACCTGTAATATAGGTGATGCTGTGACTATTTATCAATTATTTTCTATCTCAGGATATCTCTCTAAAGACTGAAGTCCAGGTACTCCCAGGAGGAAAAGCGAATGATATAGATCCCCTCTTATGTTACTTGTACTTCTAAGAAAAAACAGAAGCAGTCGGCAGCTATCTGCATGATATGGGCCTGAGCTGCTGGAGTTAAAAAGTTTCCACAGAAATTCCACAGCTGTCTCAGTTGAACAGCTTGCAGAAGAGCAAACTAACAGTAAGGGTTGCGATTTCTTAGTTTGCAGTGGGCTTCATTCTGTCTGCAAGGCTCTCTATGGAATAATTACAGTCCAAAGACACTAATTCGTTACACGTCTGTGCCAGATTTGTATTTGCAATCATATATTACCATTCCTTGGAACACATATCCAATAGTGTATGCAATACCATAAAATTCCTAATATTAAAAGTAAACTCAAGATGATGCTCTGATGCCCAAGCCATATTTTTCTCTTTTGAAACACGTGAAAATATAATGCCAATCATGACATTTATAAGAAAATTAATGAAAAGAGTGGCTGGATTTACAAGCCTTGAAATGTATCATTCTTTTCTTTGCCTTTTGTTGCATGTGAATTACTTTAAATTTTTCCATCAATCATTTTTGATTTCCAACACTTTTACATTCAGTTTTAAAGAAAGGATAGAAATTTCAGGAAGGTCAGTGGTCTGCTCTCACTAGCTCAGGTTCAAGCTATATAAATAATGCTAGGGAGCCCCCTTATTCAAGATGTCCATCCACAGAATGGATTTTTTTTTGTTTCTATTAATCATTTCTTATGTCCTGCAGCTCATCAAGGAAATTTGAAATTGTTGCCACTTGTATCATTTTCTAGTTATTAATAAACTTTATGAATGTGCAATAGGATTAATCTGGAAAGTGTAAGTGAAAAAAGACATCCTTTTTCTTACCTCAAAGTAGAAAACTTCAATTAAAATAAAATAAAATAAATTAAATTATGACCAACCTGATGAAGTAGCCATTTATTATCAGAAAGCTGAAGTTTCTGAGAAAACCCTGTCATCTTCACAGGAAATCAGCCCTACTAATAGCTATCTGGTAGCAACCCTACATTAAGAGAAAGGCAGCAAAATAATTTTTGCTAGATAATTACCTTTGAATACTAAAATTTTGAGCACCCAGTTGGACTCTGTGGATAGACCATAATCTGTGGGAGTATCACCACAGCCAAATATTTTCTCTATCTTGTGATTATGCTATTTTCGTCACTCTGATTAACACTGGCAAAAATGGACAAAAATGAACAAATAGAATTCACTTTTAAGCCCTGTGCAGGTGTTTTATGTGGAAAGGGTTGGCAACAAAGCAGAATCATGCTAAACAGTATTGAAGGAAGGGAATAGTTAGGTGCCTTAAGGGTTGAAAAAAAATCCGTTTGGAAATCAGAACGATCTTTAGTCTACACTGCCAACCCTGTGCACAATATTGGTTGGCAGGCAAGAGAACACAAACAGAATGAAACATTTGCATCAGTGAAATCAGTTTGCATCATAGAAATATTGTACTGATTTGAGGCAAACTTTCAAGACAAACACATTCAGCACAGAAAAACAGGGAATTGAAGCTGGGGAATGTGCAATAGCTTGGCCATTTAGCTACTAAGCTTCTAGGAAACTGGCTGCTGCTATAGTACAACTGTTCCAATTAAAAAGGCAATATTGGGTGCATCATATTCAAAGACCATAAGGCATCCCAAAAGAATAAGCAGAACTAACTCCATGGGTGTGGGAAAGGATGGTGCCTCTCTGAGACACGATTGCTCCCTGAACTCATCCTGATGTGGTGCAGCTCTCATCTGCCACACAACAGAAATCTGCCATGTTCAACAGTTCATTTACCTTGCTAGAAAAAACAACTCAATTCAGCAAACTCCCAAATTCACTCAGTGCAGCTGCTCTCAACCCCCTTGCTGCAGTTTAATGAAATGTGCTGACTGAGCTGTTTCATAGTAATTATTAGTTATAGCAGAGCTCGCCTCCCAAATTGAGGCTTTTTGGAGCAAAAGGGTTCTGTAGCACCATGGCACCGACACGGAGTCGCCCATAACTCACAAATAATAAAATACCATCTGAGGGCAGAGGTTATAGCCATCAGCAACTCCCTATGGAAGTGTAAATCATTTGAACAAAGCTTACCCTTTTTTGAGAATTTCAGGCTGAAATCACAATATATACAGGATACCAGTGTCTTACATGGTGTACGAAGATGGTACCTTTCAGCTTCTTCATTTAACCTTGCTTCACAAAAGAGTGAACCCTCAAGAGGCTGCTCTTTCCAGATGAAGATAAGAAAGATACCTCAAAACTCTGACAATTTGTCTTCGAGGAAGTTTAAACCTTTGGGCTACCAGCTTGCCGACCATCTGATAAGTCATGTGGATTAACTGTGAAATGCACTGTGCACTGAAGTTCAGAGGTATACACTGTGGGAAAAGACAGTGAAATTCAATGGAAAATCATTTTTCAGAGGAGCAGCAGGTCCAGGCCTTTGCCCTCCACACAGGTTATGTTATTTTTGTCACTGTGATTAAAATGTGGAAAACACTGAAAAACAAGCAAATGAAATTAATTTTTAATTCCACTGTACGTGTTTTCAATAATGTGGCAGTGTGTCACCTTCAGAAATGTCACAGCATCTATAAACCAGTGTTTCCATGCAGTCCCAGTGCCCCTGGCAGTGAAGTTTTCCCTACGAAAAATCACTGGGAACATAATTCAAAGCTTGCTGCTCAGAGCAGAAACATACTGCCTAACGAAATGTGCCCATCCCATCAAAAAAAAAAGCAGCCAAAAGCTAGAAGTATACTTACTAATCCACACAACACAAGGTGAAATGAGTCAGTTGTAACTCTCGATCCCAAATATTTTTTCTAAGTGAACTGACACTTTTTCTAAGTTTTCAGACATTGAAGATAAAATGTTATTTTCATGTACAGCTCTTGTCTGAGACTTGGTACATCACGCTCAGTAAATATTTTTAAAAGTTTGTACAATTTCCTGAATTTGCAGTACTTAAAGTAATAGAAAACAAAAATTAAATTGTTCTACTTAATTACTTGTTTTGAACTGAAATTACAATGCTGCTTTGCAATGAAAAACAGAAGTTGGAGATGAAAAAAGGCTGTTAGACCACTGTTTGTTTTTTGTGCCTGAGAGTCCTTCCTGTGCATTTTGAGGTGTTTGGTCCAGCTGAGTTCTAGGTGTCCCAAATGATGACCTTTCCCTATTTCATTTCAAAGACTAGTCTAGCTCTTAATATATTACCAATTTCTGCAAGATATTCAATTTACACTTTCCCTATTTTACTTTCAGCTCCTTATTCAAAATGTTAACAACATTCAAACTATTTACGCCTTTCAGTAGAAGCCCCTCACATACCTACACTGTGCTAGATGCTACTGTTGTGTATTACCTTTATGCCCTTTCTTCCTGCTGGAGTCAGTTTATGATGTCTGTGATGGAAGTTGCTATAATTTAAGTACCTCATCTTAGGTGGAATTGATATTATATGAAAGATTACAACAGTGCTAGATAGGAACTAGCCACTTTGCCATATAATTTATTGCGGTGTTCTTTTCTGCTGAGAATACAGCCCATTCAAGGATTTCCGGCTTTCTTGCTGTGCATACAGCTCAGTTTTCACATGCACGCATGGGTATCTGGAGTGTGCGAAGACACGACACGACCACAGGATTGTTTCCCAGATCTTGGCAGTGAAGAGCTGTGGGAAACCAGCTTTGGGAAACGTTTCTTCTTGCCCTTCACACTACCACAGTTTGGCAAAAAATCTCACCTCTCTAAGATCCTCAGACTTGTCTTGGACTATAGAGGCCCCACAGAGTTCGTCTGCACCACTGATTAATTTGGATTCATTACTTCTCTGGAAAGCCATATGCTTTCTTTCTGCCAGGCACCTGTGTCTGCTTTAAACACAGGCAGAATATAAAAACAAGATTCATTCTAATAAGGCAAAGAGTTAAGTTCTTGATTACAAAATTGAAAACACATTTACTAAAGAAGAAACACATCAAGAAAATGCAGATGACAGACCTGACATTTAGAGTACTTTTGTTTTCCACCTTTTATCGAGTTTGTCAGTTGTAGGTGTGGCAAGATGTTACAAACCTGGAATTATTTTCAGCTTTTCTTTAACCTATTATTGGTTCCTCTTTCCTGCTTCCCTGTCTGTTAGATAAACAGCCCCTTTCAGCTAAATCTTATCCAAATCACAAAAAAACAAACCAGTCTAAAGTAAACCAGCCCTTCTCTCCCTCAAACCTACCAGGTTATCTGTGGCATCAACACAGTTTTGCATGAACATGCATGGTTTATACACTTTATCTCTTTTTCTCTTTTCATTTGAGTTTTTTTAGGAAAATCATCTACCTACTTGCATAGTTGCTAAGCAGATGAGTTTATATGCTTGGTTCATCTCAAATAGACATAAGAACAACGAATTCTGGGAGTAGGACTAAAGGTGAGCCTTTTGGGGATATGCTGCAGACCACTTGCTATATGACAGATCTTATGTTTTATGCCTTTCAGTTTCTTCTGTTTCAGAATAAAAAAGTTTCTTTTTTACGCAGTGCRTGCACCTATTGCTAAATAACATATATGCTTTGGAAGAGATGGCTTTGAATTATATGCCTGTTGTCCCCTCCAATTTTCACTACGTAGCACTTCTAAAAATCATGAAATAGTATCGCAGCAGCCATATGTCAAGAAGGTATGGGTGCAAGTAGCCCCTGAATACTCTAGTTCACAGATATGTGAAATCTGCTGCAGATAATTAACTTTACGAATGACATTTGTCCAATGATAAAAATGGAGTTATATTAGACTGCTACTTTTTGCTTTGTTGTTACATCACTGTTTCTTTGTGCTGATTTCACTTTTTATCACCACAATCAAGGAGCTGGAGTCCTGCCTTGAAAAGGAATCTGGGCTTTGAGAAAGAGTCATTAGCTGATACCTCAAAGAAAGGCAAGGAGTCCTTAACAAAAGCACTAGTTCATTTGGGGAAGTCTAATGTGAAGGTAAAATTTAATGCTGAATAAAACTTTCAGACACACTGGGATCAGATGAAGGGCTGCTTGAACAGAAAATGGGATTCCCTCCATCTGTGTTTATGCTCCTCTTACATTTCCCATCTCTGCCTATAGTAGGTAGTGGCTTTGAAGGCAGGCCTACTTGCACATAAAGGCAAACAGTAAGCCACTGCTGACAAATGGTAGGAAAGTAAATGCTGAGTTCAGAAGAGAATGGGCAACACTACAGAAATGGGATTTTATAAATTCTATTCATTCAAAAACACCATCTAACCACAACCATGGTCCAATAGCTCACATCTAGACTGTGGAAGCCACGCTGAGGCACCTAATTAGAAAGAGCCTTATTTAAACAAGGGCTGACCAACCCCATTCTCATTGGAGTCAATGAGACTTGAACATGGACCCTAAAGAAAAAAGAATACATCCTTCCTTGTTTGCCCTACCAACGATCAGCCTATACTGTGAACCTGAAGGCTTTTTCCACCCTGCTGTTGCATCTGTAAATGTTTCCTTATAGAAATGTTGAATCTATTTTTTTAAGATTGCTACTCTATTCATGTCAATAATATTCAGTGGCAGTAAAATCTACAAATTGAGTAAATGTTTCATCAAAGACGTACTTGTTCCTTGTTGACTGCTTTAAATTTGGTGCTTTTCAGTTTCAGTTGCATGCCCCTTTATTTATCTCAAATTATGTAACAGGCGAATAGGAGCTGCTTTTCAAGAGGCTCTTTGGGAGGTGTTATTCATTTTTTATAACTCTCATCAGAGCTTATGCTATTCTTCTCCTTTCCAGCCAGAGTAATTTCTCTTTAAAAGGATCTCCTTCCCTGGATTGCTCAATCCTGTTAATCACTTGCATTTGCCCAAGACCTTGGCTGAGAAAATGGACAAAGACCATCTACTTAATTTCAACTTGAACTATGCTAATTTCATTTGCAATGGGTTCAGTCTTGTATTTTCCACACACACAGTAACTGAAACAGTCAGTCAATAAACAAAATAAAAGAGCTTCAAGATTAACACCTGATAATGTGAAAGGCACAAGACTGCAAAGAAACTTTGCTCCTGTAGCTCTCCGGGGACCCTGCGATGTACAATTAGAATAACAGACAATGCTTTTTGTAACAGGGCTCTGAACGTCAGGGAAATGCGATGATATTTCAGCTCCGTGTGACTGCAGTATGTGCAAATAGAACTGCAGTTTAAAAAAAACAACCCTATCGAACAAAGCAGTTATTCTGTTGAGGCCTTTAGGTGACATTTTAAACCACCAGTGACCATGGAGTATCCAAAGGAAATAAAAGATAAAAAACTTATAACAAGCTTGTTGTTCCATTGAAGGGTTTTAGAGATATCATCAAGCTCTTCTGGCAATAAAAAGAGCTAACAAAGTGAGAGATAAGAATGATGTACCAGCATAACAAGCCTGTTATTCCAATGGGAGATTTCTGGTGATACTATCAACCAGGGAAGCTGAGTTGGAGTGCTTTGCCATTTCAACAGAAGCCCACATTTCATTAATGCAGTTCTTCTACCTGACTGTATTTTTAATTCAGAGGTATCCAGGACTATTAAAACTTTTTTTTGGTTTAAAAAGTGGGAAGGCAAGCTTATTTTGCAAGTTGCCTGTTTTTAAATTAGAAACTGAGAGCTGAGTGAACTGGCTGCAAGCCTGAAGAGCAATTAAGCAGCACAGTTGAGCTAGCAGTTTTAGTAAAAACCTGGCTTCTCCTCACTCTCCCATTGGTATGGGCCTCAAAGGTTTAAGATAAAATAAGATTATACTAAGGCAATTTCGAACAAGAAAAAAATCGCTGGAATTACCTATCTGCCAGCAAGGACTGAGAAAGGCCGCCGCAATCTGTTGGATGAGAGTGGCACCAAGCAGTATCAGAAATGGATACTAACAGCTGGGAGGGGAAAGAAACCCAGAACAAGAAAGTACTAAACAGAAAACTTCCTTCAGGAATGAACCGCACAGGAGAAAGAATACAGCAAATCTGCTTTCCGTTGAAGAGGCAGATTATTGCTGCTGACAGCCAAACATGCAAGTGCCACAGTAAAAAGGAGCTGAGCCACAGAGACTGAAAGCAGTGATCACACTGCTCAGTTTTTATATTTCTAAAGGTTTTTATATTATATGCACTCAGGCCATCAATCACAACTTTATTAAACCGCAAAACAGATGTCAGATCAATTGCTGTATTAGAAACATTTTGAATGACAGGTTGATGATGGAACAATTCCAGCTTCCATATATTATTAGACACATACTAATGCTGTTCTTTCAGTGCTTCCCATACAGACCCACTCACTTTGTTCTCTCTGTATGCTATCTTTTTTAATAGTAGACCTAATTGTAGATGAATATTACATAAGAAAAGCAAGACTTACTGTAATAAATAATAATAAACTAGTAAACAAAAGGAAAATTTCAAGGTTAAAACAAGTTCTCTGTGCTCACATTATGCCTCTGGGCATTAAAATTTCATTTTAATACAATTGTGGGAGCTGAGGCTGGATTGTCAGCCTTAATCAAAATATTCAGAGTTTATGCCTTTTTGCTGTAATCTTGACGTAATTTAAGCTTGGTTTTCTTTATGTATTTGCCCACAGCCAGTCTACTTGTGTAAGTGCTTTCTGCTCTTTTTGAGTGAAGAGGTATGTATGAAAAATACATATAAATACGGCCAAACTTGCCCCTCTGGCAGATTCTCTGCTTAACTCCTGATTTCAGGCAGCTCTGGGGAGGTGATCAGAGCAGCACACTTGCCTCCCAATTCATCAGTATCGCAAACTGTATTTCTACTGGTGGAAATCAATTTGATTTGCATAAAGGCAGAAAGGAATTAGGTCCTTCGCAGATGAAGCACAAAGTACAGCAACTAGGAGATGCAAACGCTATACTTGGGATATTCTCCCAAAGTGCAGGGACGTGGGGTTGAGTTGCCATGAGCCACAGTTCACTCACTACCTCATCCCTTCCCCCTCTGCACTGTACCATCCTTTCAGCTGGATTATTTGCTGCAGCTCTGGGTTATTCCTGAGGTGGGCAGTGGCATGAAGGAAACAGGGGTCTGCTGTTACTCTCTTGGCCCGGCATCTTGATAGCCTTAGCGCCTCCTCCTGATCCCAGGAGTGCTTGGTATAGCAGAGGTGTCCGACTTTATGCAGACAATTCATTAATAGATAAAAATAGATAAAATGAAAACACAGATAAAATAGATAAAATAATTAAATTAAATTAAAGGCATTCTTTGGGGGGTTTGGAAAGAAAGAAAACTTCCTGTTGCTATTCACTGCAAATGATTCCCTAAATGAAGTTTCTTGTGCTTCTTGGGGCCAGTGAGGCAAGGTTTCCCATAGCCCGAGGGGAGCGCAGTTAGCTCTGAGTGGGGCTGTAGGAAACCTGTTCTCTTCTGGCTGATGAATGTGATGCTCCCAGCTCTAAGCGAGTGGCCCCACCAGCGGTTAGCCCGCAGTCCCCCTCGCCATGTCCCCAACTAAATAATCAAGTGCTGGGAGGGAGGGAGGCATCCAGAATCCCCGTCGGGGGTTAACACGTGCTTCAGGAACGCAAGATCGAAACTCAAATCCCATTTCTAGTGTCAAGGCAGGAATTGGAAGAGGTCATCCTTTTTCAGGTAACTCTCCTAAGCAAAGGGCTGGGGAGTGCTCCTCTGTGAAGGGTCTCCCCTCTGGAAATGCTCCAGCTTGGACAGAATATTTTAATCTTTTAGAGAGCATTAAAAGACAGAGTAATTCCCATGAGATATGAGGCATGCAAAGGCCTTTATGGCATTTCACTAGCTCTCTCACTAGAGAATAAATTTTCTGTTGAAGCAATATTTTAGAAACCCAGCATCCATCCTGAATCAGGAAAGTTTGGAAGCGGATTTGAAGTCAATTTTCACTTAGGCGACCACAGAGGTCTGTTTTGGCTGAAAAATCACAGAATCACAGAATCACACAGAATCGCTTAGGTTGGAAGGGACCTCTGGAGATCATCTAGTCCAACCCCCCTGCTCAAGCAGGGTCACCTAGAGCACATTGCACAGGATTGCGTCCAGGCGGGTTGTACGTTAATAACATCTCCTCTCAGCCTTCTCTTCTCCAGGCTAAACAGGCCCAGCTCTCTCAGTCTTTCCTCATAAGAGAGATGCTCCAGTCCCCTAATCATCTTTGTRGCTCTTCGCTGGACTTGCTCCAGTAGTGCCACATCCCTCTTGTACTGGGGAGCCCAGAACTGGAC